>NW_022196894.1:25064223-25073305 GCF_008632895.1 Mastomys coucha | reverse complement strand
AGAAGAAGAAGAAGAAGAAGAAGAAGAAGACGACGAAAAAGAAGAAGAGGAGGAGGAAGAAAAATGGGTTAGACACAGGTATTTAATAAAGCTGTGCAAGTGCTGTTAAACTAAGATTTAAAACTGACATTACTTCATAAGTATATGCTTCAAAGACATTAAGAATGCCAGGAGAGGACTGGCAGTCGTGGTGCACGCCTTTAATTCCAGTACTTGGGAGGCAGAGAAAGACAGATTTCTGAGTTCGAGGCCAAGCCTGGTCTACAGAGTGAGTTCCAGGACAGCCAGGACTGTACAGAGAAACTCTGTCTCACAAAACCAAAACAATACATAAAAAAATAAAATAAGAAAAAAGAATGCCTGGAGAATTGTCCAAGTTCAATTAGAAGTCTAATTATAAAAATAAGCAAACTCTGTTAACAGACTCTACAACTATTCACAACCACATACTAAACAGAATATTTTACTGTATACAAATCCTAAATCAATGAACTCTGTTGAAAAGGGAAGCAAAAGGAAAGAAAGAAGAGGAATATGTAAACAAGTACTAGGTAAACTGTGAGGTTTTCATGACACTATCATTACCAACTCTCCTGTGCACACATCCGCCTGTGTGTGTGTGTGTGTGTGTGTGTGTGTGTGTGCACATCTGTGCTTTTAAATGAAATGGTGTGTTTTTAAAAATAATATCTGAGCATTCCTTTATACTAGTTTCTTATTTCAAACACCTAAAAAGTCTCTCGAGACCTCTTGAATATAAAACTAATTATCCTTTCAAGGTTTTATCAAAGATCTAGGTGTCCTAATTGTCTATCTATGAAGCTAGGACATCTTCTAAGTGTGTCACCAGCTAAAATTCTTCATCCAATGGCACTAACAGTGGCTACCTGTCAAAGTGCTTTTAGTCACTGAAGTAAAATTCATACATCTGAAAAATGCTTACAGAAAGTAAAGACCAGGAACTATGGTTTCCCTAAGTATACTTCTCTAAAAAATTTAATTTTAAACAGTTTATAACCTTAAATATTAACCCTTTCATGAAGGCTGAGTACACAAGAAAAGACAAGATTTTTTTTCCCCAAGTAGAAAAACCACTGAGGCAGTGGTGTGATTTTTAATAATTCACGCAATATTTCCTCAAACATAAGAGCTGAAAAGAAAAATGTCTGGTTAGAAAATAAAACCTATAATGCATCATAGGAAACATTATCCCTAAAAAAAAAAAAAAAAACTTTATGGAAAAATCCCTCAATCTTGTCATTCATAATTTTCATCCCAGTATTTTAAACATGATGGCTAGCACAATCTGACACACTTCACAAGTTAGATGTACATATCCACACAGCAACTCAAAAGAAGGTAGGAAGGAGGGTGAGCCTCGGACAGGAGAGGAGGGAAAACTGAGATGGTACCAAATCCCTCAGAAGCTCACCTGCTTAGTATGATCACTCATTCCCGTCTCTGATGCCCAAATTTCGGTAACTAAAAAGATTACATTGCTAGCATATGTTGTTTTTAGTGCTTTCTACTCTGTCCTTTTAAAAATGACAGTGAGCTTTATTGTTTTCTAAACGGCAACTATAAGTATTCTCTGTACCTGCTGGGTTTGTAGTTTTGTTTGCGTTGTTTTCTATTTTACAGACACATTTGAGGAAAAATGCACTTATTCGTTCAAGAAATCATACTACAATAAAGTGATTTCACCTCCTACAACATGTAAGAATGTAAATGTGTACATGTTTGTCTTGTTTCTGAGAAAGGGTCTTACTATGTAGCTCAAGATTGCCTCATATTTATAACAACTGTCCTGCTTATTGAGATTACAGGCATGGCATAGACAGCTCAATCTAGAAAGTTCTCTACAACTCTGTACTATATATTGCAATTGAAGGCAAGATCACCACCATGTAGCCCAGAGCACTTTTATTATGGAGCTATTGTCTCTCTTACCTAATATGGCAAGGAGCAGATTTTCAAATATCTGTATCTGGCAGCTACAGAGGTGGCTCACAGGTTAAGAGAATTAGTTACTCTCCCAGAAACCCTGTATTCAATTCCCAGAATGCAGATGGCAGCTCATAACCATCTGTAGTAATGCCAGTTCCAGGGGTTCCAACACTGTCTTCTGTGTCCCATAGGCTCCAAGTACCTGCTTTGTATTTAAAATGATGCCTTTAGAATAATTTTATTCTAATATGATTTTCAAAGCCAGAAGTAAAGCAAGCAATTTTTCTGTATGTTTTACATGTTTATATTAGATATTTACATAAAGGTATATATACATATGTGTATATGTAGAAGTGTGTTTATAATCTCAATGGTGGCATTACTGATATGTGATATACCTAGTTAAAATTAACTATGTTTTAAAAAGCCTATAGTCAGAGAAGGAATCTGAAACAGTTATGTTATAAACAGGATATCTACACCAGACAGGGAAGATCTAAAATATTTGTACTCATTCACTTATTCACTCACATATTTAAATATTTCATGAGTAACTGCTGCCTCCATAAAAACCATGGATCTAGATGAAAATCAAAAAAGAAGATAAATAAAATATTTGTAGGAAATGCTATCACGGACTCCTGAGAACCAGCACAAGTTGCTGTGGGCCTTTGAAGAGAAGGAAAGGTAAACTTGCCCTGGGACCAAATGCACACTGACATCACAGCAGTTGCCCGCCCATGGCACAGGTGTGGTGGATCTCTGAAACTACTCAATTAACTTACCATGCCAGGCATTATTTTATCCTCCTCTTGAAGTTCTGAAGTTACACCAATAATTTAATTTACCCCACCGTGCAACCTGGGAGGCTGAGACTCCTAATCAACTGGTGCTTTGTAGGTGTGACTCTTTTGCATAACTACATCTAAAGCTGGATTAAATCTTATTATTATAAAAAATAAACTGAGTCACAAACCGAGCCTATACTCTAAAGGTAAATCCCTCCTGGGTGCACTGACTGTAGCGGGTAAGCATTTCACTACACACAGGCAAGCACACAAGGGGCTGTTACAGACTTGGCTAAAGATGAGTTTTGCCAGCCATCTCAACAATAGGAACGCAAACAAAACAAGACTTGGAGAATTATTAAATGGAAAAGTGGGGGAAGGGAGAGGGAAGGGGGCGGGGAGACTGATGGAGAAAATACTCTTTCCTTTACAAAAAGTATATGGATGTTCCAAACATATTTTGATGTCAGTACGCAGGGGTGTACTGACATTTAACTGGCTTAACTCTTTTCACTTGTATAAACTCAGATTTTGTTGTCTCCTAGTTTGTTATTTTTGAAAGTATACACACTTCATAATTGTGTGTGTTATGAAGGGTCTTCCCAATGAAGCTCTAACCTCCACACAAACCAAAGAGGCAAGCATCTCATGTTAATCTAGGGAAGAAGATTGTGAAGTAGTCCTCTGCCCTGTGATTTGTTTTTCATACATCATCCTACCCTCTCTTAAAGAAAAGGCAGTGAGACAGGACACACACCCACATTCAGTCTCTATTATAATCCTGCATAATGTCAACTGTAACTTGGATAAATCTACCAAAGTTTAAATTCAGAAGAAAAGTAGAAAACACAAGAAGTGGTGTTTGCTTTTTTAATGAGGTTCAAATATCTGAGCCAAAATATTAAAGTGCTCCTAAGTCGTTTGGACTTAGCTGAGGGCCTCGGGACTACTTGGTGTCAGAACACGCTCTGCTCCTTCACTGTCATCTTCAGGTTCTCTTTAATTAGGGGAAAGATTGTTAGGTGGTAACTGGGTCATAATTAAGAATTATATGAAAGAGAGATACAAGTTACTAGACTTGAATACTTCCCAGATCAAATTCTCATCACTCTAGGGACGCGTCTAGTAAATCCATCATGGCCTTTGATGATCCTCAGAGCCAGGTGCTTGTAAGGACAATGATCCCAACAGCTTTTGACCTTCACAGTGAGCAGGTATCAAATTCTAATTTAACAAAGACCCATGGAAGAGCAACACTAAATGTCCCTGTCACTTCATCAGAGTCCCTAAACAAGATTGCCAAGCCACGTGGCACCACAATATCCAGAATGAAAACCAAGTGAACACATTAAAACTTGTAGCGTTGGGGAATGGAAAAATCTTGCAGGCCTTGATGGAAAGTGTGGGACTCTTTGAGAAATAAGATACTAGCACAAATTAGGAGTGTCTTGGTAAGAAACGAAAAAGACCTCAGGGTTTCAAAGCACACACAAAACGTAAGTTCTTTGCAGGCTTTCACTGATACAAGGGGGGAGGGCCAGGGGAGTCACAGCACCCCAGCACTGAAGTTTTGCCTGTCAGGTTTTGTTTCAACTCCATTCTCAGCAATACCCACCTACAATGAAAGTACTACCAAGGAAGCACTTTTTCTTCAGACATAAAGCCAACACCTCTGCACACAAAACCCATATCCAGAAGCAAGAGAGGAGTTCTACAACTGGTCTCAAGGTGAAGAACCAATTTGTCTTCCCTGTGGCTCGGCTCCTTAGACTCCATTAACTAAACACTGTAGCAACCAAAGTCAAGCTAGGAACAGAAACGATGGAAATATACCAAGACCTGGGGGCATTATTACTCTTTAGAAACAATGGAGTAGATCCAAACCTACTTCAATTTGAACATAAAATCATTGACTCCTAGCCACTGTGCTCCCCTGAAACCCTAGAACAGATGCGGCCAAGTAGTCACTAATTGTCTTGGGATTTCCAAATTGGCCGGAGCAAGACCATCTGAGTCACTTTAAATTGGCAATGAAGCCTAAAGTCTCAAGAAAGAAAAACTATTTCACTTACACAACACCCCGCCCACCTAGTCCCAGAAGACATTGGCCACAGATGTCTGGTGAAACAAAAGAGATGCACAACAAAGACCACCTCTGAACTTATGGTTTTAAGAGAACACTCTTGAACATTCTAGGTTTTGTAATACTTAAATCTGGAACGCCAGTGCTTCTCGAGAAGGGAAAGACAAAGAGTGACATTAAGATGAGTCAGTAACCAAAACAATAAAAAAAAAGCTAGGCCCGGAGGGGAGGGGGGAACAAGTGATGAAGTAAACTAGGCCTGGCCAGTACTAGTCAATCTTATTTTCCTGGACTTCAATGTAGTGAGCTATGGTGGCTGGCGGGGGAAACAGGGTCGCAAGCTTCCCACCCCTCTCCAGTCTGTTCTTTATTAAAAAGGAACTGGGGAGATGCTTATAGGGGTTTGTTGAGGTCCACCATTCACAGCAATGCCAACCCTAAGATTTTAAACATTTTGGAAGCTAAGAGCCAGCCAGACACTAGACTAGGGAGAAGTGGGAGAAGGGAGGACGGGAGGAAGGGAGAGAGGAGGGAAAGAAGGATGGGGGAAGTAGAGGATAGAGAGAGAAAAAAAAGGAGGGAGAAGAGAGGAACAGAAGGAGCACAGGAGAGAGAGGGTCATGTTTCAAAACAAAGACTTCACTCTGAACGCCAACCCCCTGGCCCTGGCCAGCCGTGCAGGGCTGTAATTTCGACAGTAAGCGTCCACTGGGCAGAACAAGGCCGCGCGGCCAGGCGAGCGCCTCCCGCAGCCCCTGGAGGACCAGGCCAGCTCGCGGCGCTCGGAACCTGGCCCGCGCCCCACGCAGCCCAGCTCCCCGGAGCCCGCGAGCCCCGGCCTACCTTCCTTCACGCCCGGCAACTTGGACTGATCCACACTCACGTCGGCCATGGCGGCCGCTCGGCCTCAGGCGCGCGGAGACCTCGGCGCACGCCCACCCCGCGGGCTGGCCGGGTCGACGCCGAACTCCCCCGGGCCGGAAATGCACCGGAGTCGTCCAGTACGGAGGGAGAGAGGAGACAGAAAGGCGGCGGCGGCGGCGGCGGCGGGAGGCGGGGGCTGCAGGCTGCACCTCACGCAGAGGCGCGCGAGCCAGACCGCCTCCCCTCGCTTTGGTGCCGGCCGCGCCCAGCCCCAGCCGCTGCTCTGCGTCCTGAAAGCCCCGACCGAAGGCTGCACCTGCCAGCTAGGCGCTGGGACAGGGCCTGTCTGAGCTCCACTCTGGGATTTAAGACTTCTGTAAAATGCTTACTGAGTGCCAAGCAGGATCTCTTGTATCTAGGATTAGTGGACATGTACACACATACTTACAAACATACATAGGTGTGTGTGTTTGTGTGTGTGTGCTTTATTTTCTTTCTTTCCTTCTTTCTTTCTTTCTCCCTTTCTTTTTTTTAAGAAACCAGAATACAAGACACTGAATTAAATTCTGGGCCCTTCTGGAAAAGGAATATTCACAACCAACAGGGAGAACTGAGTCATTCATTCAACAAAAAACCTATAAATGTCTACCAGATTGGATGTTCAGTTCGGGGGTGGAGAGATTGTGACAGAGACTTCTATGGGCTTCCCCTGTTCCAACATGCCACTCACTGGTCTATAATTCTGACATCTGTGTTTCTCTGAAATAAGCGACTTTTCGTGTTTCAGCCTATGGATCTGTACAGCATTCACTCTCCTTTAGGAACTGTCGCTTCCCCTTAAAGGAAACATTCCAGTCCTACACTGTGCCTTCAGGAATCTTATCTTTCAGTCCATTAGTCCACAAACCATGCATATTTATCAAAGAATGGGTGTGAGATCAGAAGGGGTGGAGCAGAATAACTTCCCTGGGCTTGCTACATAAAGGGCAGAGTTGCAAATTAGTATTCTGTTTCCTGAGTGGGAGGTCACTCTCCCTAGCAGACAAAGAAACTAAACTGAAGATAAGCAAAGATAGGAGAAAGCAGAGAAGAGGGCACTTTCTGGTGTACACAAAGTAGCAAAAGGCGGTTCCTCCTCCGGGTTTAGAGGCTTGTTGGCAGCACTGTTGAACTCTGGAATCTCACCCCAACATCTTGTCAAAGTTCAATGTGTCATTTCAGCCACTTGGTTTAAACTGGCTTTCTATCTCCGCTCAGACTCCTCGTGTGAGAGGTCATGAGGAAGTGGTATGGTTTTTAACTTGACACTATAATTGGTTAGCAAAAGCTAAGGTGTAAATTAGAGCAAAAATTGGCTCAGAAGTAGGCAAGCTGCTATCCACAGGCCAAAGCCAGCCCACTGGAACACAGTGACTATATTTATTTACATACTACATTTTAAATGATTTTTTTAAAGCCCCAAGTCTAAAGTACTATCAAACCCTTTACAAGAAAAGTTTGTGCATCACTGTCACAGATAGAGAGAGCACTCCATAAGCTAAATGTGAAGAGGGAAGCTTTAGCAAAGTAGGTTTGGGGGTATTTTTAAGTGTCCTGCTATGGACACTATTTTTATGGACCTGTTTTTAATTTCCTATAGTTGTAGAGAGCATTTATAATGACAGTATTTCTGCTTTTCTTTCCTTCTCTCTAAATGATTTCTACTTCTCTATCAAGTTGTACCTCTAGAGACTGGCATCCACAGCAGGAACTTCTTCCGGCTTCCTGATGAGTTTGACTAGGAGAAGTAATAAAAGTCAGAAGGAAGAGAGACCTGATGGAGTCTGCATTACATTCTTCTTCCAGTAAGCTAAAAGCAATCATGATGGGCCAGAGGAGAACTTGGAAGAGTCTAGTCTTTCCTCCCACTGGTTTCCAGGGACCAACGGCAATCACCTTTACTATTTTATCCATCTCACAGCCCACAGACATTATTTAAAATTCATCAGTCAGAACCAGAAAGTTGCTTTCATTTTTAAAAGTACCCGTTGTTCTTGCAGAGGGTCTGGGTTAAGGTCTCTGCTCCCACATGGTGGCTCACAATTAACTATAACTCCAGGTCCAGGGCATCTGCTACCCTCCTCTAGCTTCAGCAGACATTAAGCATATGTGTGGCACACATATACACATGATGGTAAAACGCGCAAAGGCATACAATAAAAAATAAATATTTCTTTAAAAAATCGCCAGCTAAGAATCCACTTTATCCCTTGCTTTTAAAACTCACTAGTGTTTTTAACAGAGTTTTGGAGTCTTTGTTGTACTTGTTGAAACCTTTTGACTTTAAAAGCAAAGGGGTTTTGTTGTTGTTGTTGTTGTTGTTGTTGTTGTTTATTCTGATATAGACTTGTAACTGTAAATTTAGGGCCTAGTAGTTTTGAAGTCCTACTTCTATAAGTAAATTTAATTGACCCCTTATTATTGAACGTTCTTTTGTTTTGGTTTAATATGGTTTTGGTCTTTCCAGACAGGGTTTTTCTCTGTAGCCCTGGCTGTCCTGGAACTCACTCTGTAGACCAGGCTGGTTTCTAACTCAGAGATCACCCTGCTCCTACCTCCAGAGTGCTGAGATTAAAGGCATGTGATACCAACACTTGGCCGAAAGTTCTTGACTATTGTAATTGTTTGCCTTGTGAAGTCGTAGGCATTCTTAAGACCTCCCCAACTCCTGTATTTATGGCTAAGATGAAGCCAGGAGAAAGAAACAAAGCAACAGCCTTTTAGTTTGGGCTGGAGATGTATATAGATATAGAAATACTTACTCTTCTTAAGTGTGATTTGGGGAGGAAAGATGGCAAGATTTATCTCTCAGTCCATTGCCTAGGTAGCAGAGATAAACTTGCACCCTACAAAGAATAGATGAGCTCTTCATTATTGAAGCAGGGGTAAGAAAAAGACAGAGCTGCTGATGTTTTTAATAGTCCATTAGAAAAGTGAAGGCCACACAGCTGTCCCATATGAGGTTAAGGTGAGCTATAATAGGGGATTTGAACAAAGGAAAGCAGATTTTGAGTTGGTCAGAACCTATATTAATATTAAAAGCATTTGTAACCAATTAACATGGAATCTGTTTAATTTGGAATGAGTAAGCCAAATTAGCCATTGAAAGACACTGGGACCAAAATATCAAGCAAAATGAGGAATCTCATTAGGTGGGTAAGTGCTTGGGGTGCACCATGGATATGTCAATCTCCGATAGCCAATAAGAAAACAGAGAAACAGTTTTACCCATTAGAGAAAGAGGCAGAAGGCAGGAGTGAGCCTGTCAGACAATGGAGGAATGAGAAAGAGGATTATTTCTTTGGGTTTGGGGTTTGAGTTTCGTTTTATTTGATTTTATTTGTTTTTTGTTTTTTTGTTT
>NW_022196894.1:25049296-25064213 GCF_008632895.1 Mastomys coucha | reverse complement strand
AGGAAAGACTCAAGATAGGAGACAGATTTAGATTCATCCAATTAGCGAATGTTGCAGTTGCCTGGTAAGGATGGAACAGTATCCACTGGGTCTGAGATTCATAAAAGGATTTTGGCGTAGCTCTAATGGTCACATACTTCCAATGACCCTGCAGTGCTCTGTTCGGGTGGAATGGCTTCCCACCGTTGCTAGTAGCCTCAGTCTTGCCAACACCCTGTGAATAGTCTCCTAGTTGTGTTCCTTTCCGTTAAATTGTGTTGATTGTAACGTGTTTCCTGCCTAGAAGCTGACTAACTCAGTGAGATATTCCGTGGGTTTGCTCCCCTTAAAAAACATACACATTGCTGGCCAGAAGAAAAATAGAAACAAACAAGCAAAAAAATTAAAGTTGTGCCTATTCTTTAAAGAATCAGCTGCTTCTAATAGAGAAAGTAATAAAAAGGAACTGGGTTCTCTGTCCAGTTTCTAAAGTAAAAGATTTGAAAAGAAAAAGAAAAAAGAAAAAAAACTGCATGGCTGGGCTTGCCTTCAGTGACTCACACCCATGCTCTATCTGCACTAAATCTGAACAATTCAAATTCAGGGTTACAGAATCTTTAGTCAAGGATTGAAAGCAACCTATGGGTTAGCTCATTTTTAGAGAATTTAACAAGGAATGATTGTGTGATTAATTCCCCTAACCACATATTTTAGGATCCTAAAATGTCAGCTTTGCAATTTAAATAACAGTCCCTTGAGAAGTGTACATCCCTAAGCTAGGTCAGACCCCAAAATATTCTTCCAAGGCCAAATCACGTCTTGAAGGTCATAACTGTTATTTACAAATCAATATTGGTACAACTAACTACTTTTTTTTAAAGATATGATATGTTCTCAGCTAGAAGGTTGATAGGTGTGGTGGCATATACCTGCAAAATCAGATACACCAGCTGGGCTAACAGTCCCCACCTCATAAAAATAGGTCCAGGGAAGAGTAATTTTATATTAATTAAAAAAATACCTGTCAGAATGTGTAGAAAATGATCATAAGAAATCTACTTGGAAAACATCAAATTCCCCAATTAGAGCAACTGGAAAATAGACTGTATGACAGCAGAGAGTTTTTGTCTGTTGTATTGAACATCTTCCCTAACACTTAGATTAGTCTTTGGTATATAGTAAGCAGTCAGTGAGTGTTTGTCAGAAATGAACAAAGGTATCTAATTGTATTATCAGTACCCATCACAAATAAAAATGAAAACAGAGAACGATATGGACACATGAATTAATGACTCTAGACCTTGACAACACAGGGATGAAGGGTGGCACATGGCATTATACAGGGTAGAAAACACTGTTCTTTCCTCTTTGACAACCGACTCTGGCTGCCTCAGCAACCGGATCTACACGAGAGCCACTCCAAAAATGAGACTGTAAATAGAAATATGTTCTATGTACATCAAAGAGATGCTGTTTGTCTTCTAGAGATAGTGAATCGAGTATTACAAAATGGGCAGGTGGAGCGACATATTTTTCAAGTTTAGAAAAGAGAACTGCAGTACTGAAAGGTAGAAAAGATATAATTTCTTCTCAAGCCTCTAACTCTTTGTTTTGCAGGTGTCTGCCTTGTTCATGGGTTCACATATGGTCTTTGTTCCCTGTGTATGCAATCAATATGTCTGTTCTATATCTACATCACTTATTTGTATTCATAAGTATCAGTGACATTAGGAGGAAGCCCACTCTAAGATTCTTACTTTAACCTAATCTCCTGTGATAACACGTGTCTCCAACCACAGTCACATTCAAAAGGACTTGGAGTTAGCCATTCAGCACGTCTCTTTAGGGGAGATACCACTCAGGTCTAACCGATGCTAACAAGATATCCAATGCATCATGATGCTTATGTTTGTTTGCCTCAGGCCTCAAAGAATTTTCATATGGACCTTCACAATGAAGAAGGATAGAAAGAAAGAAAACTGTGTGTGGTAACATGGAAGGAAGGGTTGTGGGCTCAGGACTGGAAACCAGAAGACACCTTGTTAATGACAATAAATAGACCATGTTTACATGTGATGTATAACCTTGTGCTTCTTGAACTACCCACTGTCCTTCATTGACCATATCCCCACCTACCTCAAAGCTTTGTTTAGAAAAAAAAAAATATTTAACTTTTAACCTTGTTATAAACTACATTTCTGAATGATATTTTTTTAAAAAAAAAAAATCTTATGGGGTTGGAGAGATGGCTTAATGGTTGAGTGAACACTGCTCTTATAGAAGGCCTAGGTTCAATTTCCAGCAACCATATTAAATAGATCACAGCTGCCTGTCCCAGCTCCAGGGGAGTCTTATGCCTTCTTACAGCTTCTATAGGCACCTGCATTCACATGCACATAGCCATGAGTAAAGCAATGAGTAAAGTGGGCAGGGTTCTTAGCAACCTTCAGAGGTGTAACTTGGGAACCACGCAAATCCTTCATATACCATTGCAAAGGTACTTAATTACAGCTCTTCCTGAAGGAGTCCATACCCATGCTGAGCCGTGTCTCTTTCTTTTCCTGAATCCCGCCCTTTTTATTAACCCTGTTCTCAACATTTGTGTCACAATGTCTCAGTCTCCAGCTCCACTTCATAATAGCACACCCTGCTTTGGCCCAAATAGAGGTCTCTAAATGGAAAGGTGACTCTTCTAACTGTTGTGGGTGGTGGAGTGGAACTGGGCCTCTGACTCTGCTGGTGACAATACTGCCTGGGAATTCAGGACCCTTAATTAGAATTTCAATGTAGCACTGTTCCCCAGTCCCTTCAGTTTAATTCCTCAGCCACTGTCCACCAAATCCTCTCTGTCTCCTGTTGAATCCACCTTTTCCTTCTTTCCCTAATGAAGACTGTTACTTGAAGATATTGCAGCCCTACCAGTTCCCAAAATTAGTAACTAATTGATTTATATACCAATATTCCAATGAAGTGGAAAGTTCTGTTTTCTTTGGAAAGTCAGTTGTGTAGGAGGATGTTTTGCTGGGGCAAACATGCAAAGTAGTGTTTTCCTGAAGCGGACACAGGTGAAAGGATGTTTTGCTAAAGCAAGAATGTGAGAAGACATGTGATGAAAGATTCTTCACTAGTAACACGCATGTATTGGCTCACCTTACATGCATTGTTGAGCTTCATTTGTTGTGAGTCCCTAGAGAGAAATGTACTAAAATGTTCTGGTGGTGTGCTGGTGGCTTCCCGACACTTCTACTGACTTGGGCAGATTGGCAAAGTGATGTCAGCTGACACAGACCCACATGGAGTTTTGCTAACACAGACTCTTGTGCTGAGGCAAGACGTGTGATCAGGCAAGACCCATGGAGGACACCTGATGTTTGGAGAGAGTATGAATAGGACTCAACAGACTGTGAGAGGGGCTTGCTTATAGAGCTAGCTTTGCAATGTTTCTTGGTCTCAAGCCTTCACTGATATTTGCTTGGTTGAGAAAGGCACAGCAAAACACTTCTCCTGGTGGCCCTGTTCTCTCCTGCTTACACGTCCCGTTACCCGCCTGCTGGCATGTGCCAATTCGATTGAGACCTAGCTGTCTCTGTTAGCTCATGCCACCATTGCTACTATCCCAACACTACTGAACTGGACTGCTGGCATATCTGTGAAGTGTTTGCAAGTGGATGAAGCTGCCACTGATGACCTGTGAACTAAACTGCTGATTTCATGACAATGCAGATGGGATTTGCTCCAAAAAACAATTTCCAAACAGGTCTATTTCCCCCTTATTCTAATAACCACTATTTTCCACTATCTCTAGTGGGTGGTGGGCTAGGAGGGAGGTTAAAGCATTTAAAAACCATCATAAGGTTCTTTGAAAAACCCAAGCCAAGTGTCTGATGAATCTGAAAGTGTCACTGTCTTCTTCTTGCCCCATTGTCTATTCCAGAATCTATTCCTTGGTTCTTAACTACTTCCAGATTCATTAATGCTCACACTGATCTCTCAATGGACCTCTCAAGACAATTACCTGCACTATGGGTAACTTCACATTCCTCAGAAATGATAGCCCTTTGTCGCTGCCCTGCCATCAGGTATCCCGCTGATGTCACTGTCTCTATAGACATTCCTCTGGTCACCTTACCTCATTTTCTTTGACTTCCTTACTTCATATAGTCAATTTTTCTGATAGCACAACATCACTGACTAGATTATAAAGCAAAATGGTTTATTATCCTTACAGTCTTAGCCAAGATAGGATGGGAACATCTGGGGGCTGGAGAGATGGCTCAGCAGTGAAGAGCACTGACTGCTTCTTCCAGAGAGGTCTTGAGTTCAACTCCCAGCAACCACATGGTGGCTCATGACCACCTATGATGATATCAAATACCTTTTTCTAGTGTGTCTGAAAACAAATAGGCACAGGGTATGTACCCATAAATAAAATAAATAAATAAATAAATAAATAATCTTAAAAAAGAATGGAAACATCTAATAGTAACCTTTTTGCTGACAGAGCCCCAAGGCAATGCAGAGAATCACATCAATCTATCTGTCTGTCTATTTATCTATCTATCTAAAATATATTATATATGAATATATAATATATATGTAAATATTTGGTAAACTAAAGCGTGTCTAAGAAGTCAACTACCTTCCAGAACAAAATGAAAGTCTACTCCAAAAATCCCACAATGTATTCTTACAAAATATCTTTATAATGCCCAATATTGAACTAAACTTTATTAGATGTGAAATGACTAGACATAAAAGAAAAATACAAAAATAGAAATGAATCAATGAATACAGGGAATGAGACAGCCCAAATTCTATATTTAGTAGACAAGGATACCAATAGATTATTATAAGCAAGTTTTATATATTTATATTATGGACCTACAATAAAACATATGGTCAGTTGTCAGCTGGAGGACCTTAACACAGAACTAAAGCTGCATAAAAACCAGTGAACTGCTGTTTAATATGAATGTAGAATTAAAGTTTATGATAATGAGACCAAATACTGAGTGACGTGAACTAAATTAAATTTCTATGGCTGAAGTATGGTAGATTTTCTTAGGAGGAGAATGCATGGCACATATCTCTCTATGTGGATCAAGTCTAAAACCTGATGAAATCTATTACAATAGTGATCCATATAAATCATAAGGAAAACTGGAAAGACCTTGAATAAAATATCAGTGAATCAAATCAAGAAAAAAATTATATCACATATAGATAGAAATGAACTGGGTGGGCTGGTTTATGTCTGCAATCCTTGCACATGGGAGGGAGAAAGTAATAGGGAATACACATTTTATACTGTACCCTTCAAAACAGTATTTTTTTACATATATTCTATTATTCTCTAAATAGCAACTGTAAGAAATATAAAATCAATTACCGGACATAAAAGGCAAGAACATAGAATATAAAGTTCATATACACAAATAAGTATATTTCTATCTAGCACTCACAGTCAGATGGAAAAAAATCTTTGATTAATGCCCTTTATTGTAACATCAAAAGACTCATATCATTTTAGGCTGATGTTTGTCAAACATAAGCAAGATTTAAAATCCAAGCATCCGTTTTGTAGATTGTTCACGAAAACTGAAGACAATTTGATGTAGAGAATAGCTTCTCACTTCCCAGTTGGAAAATGAACATTTTTAAGAGGCCACTTCTCTCAACATTGATTTATAAATACAGCATAATTCTACTAAAATTAGGCTTTTGGGTAGAAGTAGGCAATTAATATGTAAATTCGAACACTAAATTTGTCAGAGTCAATAGGGACAAATAAATTAGTGGATGAGAACAGCATGTGCTTTCATATCTTACTAGAAATCTCCAGCATTCATGACTGCAAGGCTGTCACAGAGAAATGAGTCAATGGATGAAATAGAGTTCATGTAGACATTCAATTGATTTGGTTGTTTTATGAAGATACCAATGCAACTCAATGAGAGAATCGTCCTGGTAACAGTTGAAGAAACCGTGATTTTAGGAAAATCTGACAGTTCCTATTACCAAATATACTTGTCCTACATGGTCTTATATTGTTTATAAACATATAAACATCAAAAGTTAAAAAATTTACCTTCTAAGTGTTTTGTCTTTTTTCTGCCCTATATTCCTGTGACCTCAGACTCCCCAGTATGGTGTTAGAATGCAGCAAGCATTGTAGGCTCTGATTTCTAATGGCCCCAGGAAAACAGTTAACAGACTTATCTTCAGAGGGTAAACTGAAGCTACAGTATCCATTCTTGATATAGGGACTAGTTCCATGAATGCTGTTAAACAGAGTGTCACAGCTGACTGGCCATCATCACTGTCACAATTATTACACTTCCTCTTTTGATAGAATAGAATTAACAGATGGGCAATCACTAAGAGATGAATGGTTGTTACAATTGACTGCCTTCGAGCTGGGCTTCTTAGCACAAACCTGTCATTCAACACTTGGGAAGATGTGGCAGGAGACTCCAGAGAGTTCCAAGGACAGCTTCAGATGCATAAGGAATTTGAACCCAACCTAACCTAAATAGTGACACATCCCTCACAAATGCCGGCAATTTCTTGTTATGGCAGTGATTGTAATTATGAAGTTGCTAGAGCTTGATAAAAAGGTGTAAACTTAATGGGTCTCTTGTGTCAAATAAAAGAATGGATCCCTGTCACAGGAACTACTCCTTGTCAGAGGAAAACAGTGTACTTTAAAGACCATAGTGAGGACTAATTGACTCCAAGTCATCCTGTCAAGTGACTACAAATGACCTTTGGAAAGGTTAGAGGAACTAACTGTATCTGTTTTTGAATAGTCATGCTTGGAAATATTGATGTCAAATATCTTACTAGACAGATACATAGATGTCCCTTCACCATTAGGAGATTCTACAATGGAAGTAGGTTATATAATGATTATGTGGGATAATGACATTCTATTGGAAGCTAGATATTCAGAAATAGAGTTGTAAATATGTCTCTAGTAGGCTCACCAGGTGTGTATAATAACATTATGGTTCATGCCACAGTGAGACAAATATATAACCTATATAATCCAGTTACAAAAACCATGACATTGATTCTCTGATTTTAGGGATGAAAAAAAAAATCATGGTGAAATCCTTAAGCATGTGTAACTTAAGCATCCTACACAAAGGATGATAAATAATCAAAGTACAGTGTAATATTCCCAAGGAATAGAAAAGATCTGAGCTACCATCAGAGACCAAAAATGTTGTGGATGGCCCTGGTGCTACCTGTATTTTGACGTTAATTCCACTTTCCCAGGAGGGGTTGTCTGGACTGAGGAATGAGTACTCAGGTGACTTCTCGGTGAACCTTCCCCCAATGAATAAAGGGACCAATCACTGGACGAGGAGGCAGGACTTATGGGTTGCTCGGAGGAAGAGAGAAAGCGGAAGAGAGGGAGGGACTTTATATCTTGTTCTGTGGTAGCAACAGGATAAAATGTAGCTACTAGTGTCTTCCGGATTAGATGGCGAATCCTGGTGGATTCACCACCAGAGGATTTAGATTTAATATGGTTTACAAGATTGGAATTCTAGTTGTGGCACCCAGAGATTGAGTTACCATTGTTTCTGAACTAAGTTTGTGTGGTGCTTTCTTTTGAAGAGTAGAAGAAAAGATCATTTAGTAGAAATATATAGTGTATAAGCTTTTACTTAAAGGGAATGGAAAATTTTCTCTGAAACAAGCCAAGAATGTAGGCTGGCTAGTTCCAGAAACCAGTTGTCTTAGCATCTAGGTGGTTCCAGGGAGTGGTCAATCACAAAGTGAATGACAATGACAATGATAAAGCCACATTCTTGAGAATAACGAGTATGCAGGATGTTTTCCTCATGACCCTGACTCCTGACTCCTCAAGACCCTGACTCCTGACTAAAGCATGGGTTGGGTTCCTCTGAAATTTTCCACTGTTTTTATGTTTCCTTGGTTACCTCCTTACTCCCCCTCGTTTGTGTTTTTTTTTCCTTTAAATACCCCACACTTCTTGTGCTCAGGGTTGAGCTCCTCTGCCCCTGTGAGGGTTACCAGCTCATCCCCAGTATACTGGCTTCCCCCCTCCCCCCAATAAACCTCATGCTGTTGCATCAAGATCAGTCTCTTGTGAGTCTTTGGGTGGCCGTGTTCTCCCAGGACTTGAGAGAGGGTCTTCTCTCACGGGGGTCTTTCACCTTCATGCAGTGGTCCCACTAGGTTCCAGAGAGAAAGGTAGAACAGCAAAGCGTGGGTTTGCCAGATGTCCACCTCAAAAGGCTGTGGGGATTTTGAAGTATGGGGCTAGCATGTTAACAACCTGCCAGTGGAAACCTAGTGAGCTGAGTGGAGAGATTTTGGAGCTCTGAGTCAGAGAGTCTCCATGAGATAAGAATAGGCTGGCCAAAGCCCACCAGTACATGGCTGGCCAGCCCACCCGGGACTGAGAGTTGCCAGTAGTAGCATGATTATATTTCTTGTTTTGTTTTTTATTTTTAAGTATTTTCCGCAACACAAAAATATGTAAAGTCTTTGTTAAAGAGAGTTTTCTTAATCAATTCACCTGTGTGACCTTTGTAATAAGCAACTGGACCAGAGTAGATGGGAGAAAACTTTGATAACTTCAACCAAACTGTAGCTTTCACAATGGTGTGTGTGTCAAATGTGATGGCTCTGAGATATGTTTTCACTTGCTAGGCACTAAGTTAGTCTTCCATATTTAATGAATACTGACAGAACATGTAATATTCTTAAGTTCAAGACAAAATGGAGTGTATTTTGTTTGTTTGCTTGCTTGCTTGCTTGTTCTTACAGAAAGAACAATTGTAAGAACATAACCGCGGTGATTGAAAGGAAAATGGCCTTCATAGGCATATAGGGAGTGGCACTCTTAGGAGTTGTGATCTTGTTGGAGTACGTGTGACTCTGCTGGAGAAAATGTGTTACTGGGGATGGGCTTTTAGGTCTGAGGTGCGAAGCTAGGACCAGCATCAGTGTCTGCTGTCTGCAAAAGTGTCACGCCTAGGTACCCTGAATCTTTCTTTTCTAGCAGACATTATCTTCCTTGATCTTTGGCTTGGAGAAGCATATTATCTTTCTTTTCTTTCTTTTTCTGAACTAGAAATAACCCCATTGTTCCTGTGAGGAAGAAGCCATCTCTGCCTTTCAAGGTTGACTATTATTCAAACATCCTTCAAGGTAACGGTCTGGAAGAAAGGAGGGTCCAGTAAGATTATGAGGGGGCCTTGGCCACCGAAGAAATGGCTCCAATAGCATAGTATTATTATTAAAGTACAAGAGCCAGCCACTTGTACTTTGTTATGCTTTTCTTTATTACCAGTCTTACTAGGAACAAGTACAGTTAGCCTTTACATGGGCTCTCTTCTCTATGCCACTCTCTGTTGTAGCATAATCCTAAGGTAACTTGACCAGGTTGCGGTTGATCTTTCCCACATGTTGTGAAATGCACAATAGGCTGTTCAGGAGACATTTTGATTGGCCTTTTGTCAGTTTTGTGTTGATTCGACAGAGTAACTGGTGCAGGAGTTATGATAGAAGCAGCTGAGCTCTATAAAACTCCTGGTGCCACTTCCTAATGTGAAAGATTCTGCCACAATTCCTCTTAGCAATATAGATTTATCCTTTAAGATCTATCTGCTGACTTCAGTTTCACAATAAATGCCATCACATGTGGTTGACTTTCTCCCTTGCTGGTGATTTGAATATGCTTGGCCCATGGAGTAGCACTATTTGGAGGTGTGGCAGTGTAGGAGTAGGTGTGGCCTTGTTGGAGGAAGTGCATCACTGTGGGGGTAGGCTTTGAGATCTTCCTCCTAGCTACATGAGAGTCAATCTTCTCCTGTTTGTAGTTGGATCAAGATATAGAACTCTCAGCTCCTCCTGCGCCATGCCTGCCTAGACCCTGACATGCTTCCTACCATGATGATAATGAACTGAACTGAATCTGTAAACCAGTCCCAATTAAATGTTGTCCTTATAAGAGTTTCCTTGGTCATGGAATCTCTTCACAGCAATAAAAGCCTAACTAAAACACCCTACATTCCTCACCTTTCTTCATTTGGTGTTCTTTTGTATCCTGCAATAAAGCATCACTGTGGGATTTTACTTCCGGTTCCCCAGTCAGAAGACTCAAGGAAGGAGGAGTGACCCAGAATGTGGGGGGAATATTGAAATAGAGTTGATGAGGATTTTGTATGGCTGCATTAACTCCAGATCATGGAGAGTCCTCAGTGTGGACCTCAGTATTATGATCAGGCTTCGCCCTGTTAATGTGCAGTGCAATTAGTGTACACACAGAGTGGTAAGAGCAAGGCTCTACATCAAGAAAGAGGACTCAGGCATTCATTAGCAAATTAAGCTGAGAAGCTGATGTTGCTGGTTCTCTCTGTACAGTCCTTATGAGCCTTTCATTTCATTACATCATTCCTGCCAGTAACTTGTTTGTCCTATCAGGAGGGATAGATAAAGGTCAGAGTTGAGTCAAGGCTTCTGCAGGGAATTAGTGAAAAGCCCACAGCAGCCATAAGCAAGGAAATTGTCCGCTCTTAGTGTTGCATTCTTCCACAGAGGACAAGGATTCCAACCCAAGCCTTTTTGTAAACCTTGTTATTAATAACGATAGTGCATCATCTTGCAACTTTTAAAACTAATATGGAGTCTAGTTAGTACTGTGTGCTTTTTTGTGGGAGTAAAGGAAAAAAAATATAAGCTAACAGATAATAGTTCTGCCATAAACTTAACATAGAAAGCTAGGACCAGTATCAGTGTCTGCTGTCTGCAAAAGTGTCACGCCTAGGTACCCTGAATCTTTCTTTTCTAGCAGACAGTATCTTCCTTGATCTTTGGCTTGGAGAAGCATATTATCTTTCTTTCCTTTCTTTTTCTGAACTAGGAATAACCCCATTGTTCCTGTGAGGAAGAAGCCATCTCTGCCTTTCAAAGTTGACTATTATTCAAACATCCTTCAAGGTAACGGTCTGGAAGAAAGGAGGGTCCAGTAAGTATCATCATGGTAGGAAGCATGTCAGGGTCTAGGCAGGCATGATGCAGGAGGAGCTGAGAGTTCTATATCTTGATCCAACTACAAACAGGAGAAGATTCACTCTCATGTAGCTAGGAGGAAGATCTCAAAACCTACCCCCACAGTGATGCACTTCCTCCAACAAGGCCATACCTACTCCTACACTGTAACACCTCCAAATAGTGCTACTCCATGGGCCAAGCACATTCAAATCACCAGAAAGGGAGAAAGTCAACCACATGTGATGGCATTTATTGGGAAACTGGTCCCAGCAGGTGGTTAAGTTTTCATGGTAGAATCATATATGTACATGTCTATGTATGTATATATTTATATGCTTATGTATATGTATATAATCATATACATTAGGTAATGCACTCTTGGGTAGTACTGCCCACATTCCTATATTTAATTTCATATTCACAAGGAATATCTATTCTTGGGATGCAAGAGATGCATGTTAGAAATGGAAGTGTCTCATGCTAAAGCAGCTGCAGGCCTAAAGGTTAATCTGGGGGATTTCATACCGAATCTGGACAACTTTAATATAGAGTCCAATGGGAGGGAGAGGAGGAGAGACAGAGAGAGATGGAGAGACAGAGAGACACAGAGAAATAGGAAGAAGCACACAGAGAGGGACAAACACCCACACATAGGTCGATAGACAGAGAGAGACATAGAGAGACACAGAAAGAGGCAGACAGAGAGGGATAGAGAGAAACAAAGAGCAATAGATAGATGATAAATACACAGATGATAGATGATAGATAGATAGATAGATAGATAGATAGATAGATAGATAGACAGACAGATGGTAGAAAAGTTACTTTTCTACTAGCTATGAGAAAATACCAGACACAGCCACCTAAAAGAAGGCAGATCCATATCATCTTATGGTGTCAAGGGCTACACTCTGCTTTGGAGAGGAAGACAGGTGTAGCAGTGCTGCTTATAGTGCCTGGACTGTGCAGTAGCTGCTCCATTACATCTTGGCAGAAGCAAAATGTAGGATTAGGAGTAGGGCAGGCTATGGCCCCCACAGATCTAAATACAATAACTCACATCACCAAACCTCCCCTGTTAAGATTTCTCAACCTTCAAAAGCAGAAGCACCAGCTGGAGACTAGGCTTTCAACCATAAGGGCTTGTGAGAAGGCGTTTTGCATTCAAACAGGAAAGAAAATTATTTTACTTCTCCAAACTGGGACACCAAATATGTTAGAGAAATCTTTACATTAATCATAGCTCCAATATCGTGTAGAGAATGAACAAAGATGTGTGGATGGGAGCTGGGATGAAGCCAGAGCTTTGCATAGCAGTCTCAGCCAGGTGGGGGTCTGGTCAGTCTTGTTCTGTAGGGTCCTGTGCTTTCAAAACTTGAAGACTAGTCTAAGTTCTCAACATGAGACAGTTTTATGTAATGGTTGATATCTCTGATTGGAGAAAAGCTGGGGAAGAGAGATCACTTAAAAGGAAACAACAGGTCAGAGGGGCAAACTGACTCAGTAAAGAAAAGAACTGAGTCCTTAAAGAGGAAGGGGAAGATTCAAAAGAATCCATTTAACCCTGTAAAGATCTGAGCCGAAGCAGCAAGCAAAACTGATCATTTCCACCTTTCCCGACTTCCTGGAAATCCATTCCTCTCAACTCCCGCCTGCAAGCGAAGCTCTTTCTAGTGCCAATAAATCTGGATTCATTCCATTACAGTAGTTAATGTACTTAGGGTCAGCTGAGCTGAGAATTCATAGCCAGGCAGAAACCACAAATTATACAAGTCAGGGTAAAAGCTTCCTAAATATGGACTCTAACTAACAGTTTGTGTCAGAGGGAAAAAAAAAATCTCACTGGAATAATGGCAATTTCTTCTTAATGCATTGTTATTCAAACAGGCACTGTAGCCACATCAAAATTCTAGTTAACAAAAGTAATCTAAATTGTTGTTGGTTTTTTGTTTTGTTTTGTTTTATTTTTTGTTTTTTTGTTTTGTTTTGTTTTGTTTTGTTTTTTCGAGACAGGGTTTCTCTGTATAGCCATGGCTGTCCTGGAACTCACTCTGTAGACTAGGCTGGCCTCGAACTCAGAAATCCACCTGCCTCTGTCTCCCAAGTGTTGGGATTAAAGGCATGCACCACCACCACCCGGTAGTAATCTAAATTGTTAAACATATAACTTTACCTACTACTGAGTGTATCAATAACATGGAAGGTTTTCCATAGTGAAACCCTGAAAAATATTGTAGCATAAAGCATTGGGATGGAATTTCTCTGTTTTACTTCCTGTAAAATTTTGGGTCTCTAACTAGAAGAAATTCCACCTATGGTTTGACTAAGGAACATATGAATTACCAGATTTGGTTGGCCACCAAGAAATGGTTGGAGTCCACTTTGAGAGGGAATAATGGACATCAGTCAAAGAGAAAAAGATGGCACATCAATACCATGTTCCAGGCAATGTGTTAAATGTATTTTATGCTGTAAGCCCCATATATATTCTGGAAGTGTTTTCTTCGTTGGATTTCCCCTTCTGTAGGTTTTTGTTTAAACTTTGTTGTTTCTATTGCTGGATAGGTAGATGTAGTCCTGCTTGTCATCTTTATTAATTTTTTTTTTTGTACTTTGAGGGTTATAATATCTGTCTGTCTATTTATCTGTCTGTCTGTCTATCTATCTATCTAATCTAATTTACCTACCTATCTTCTAACTACCATCTGTTACACTGTTACATGCATTTCTTCTTTAATCCTCACTACAAACTGAAAGAAGTGTGATGCAAGGGAAAAGGAGGACTTAGCATCTTTATTTTCTCACAACCAAGAATTTGGTTGGATAGAGATTGGCTGAAACCTTAGTAGAATGCAAAAGGTGGACAAACAGATGTTACCATGCAAGTGTGCAAAAGATGAAGCAACTAATTCTGCCTACACAGAAAATCAAGCCATCCTCTTTTAAATTGGAAAAGCATACCATTGGGTCTATGGTTTAAAAATAACCAATTTTATAGCTCCAATAAGCAAAAGTTGAGGGCTTTCCATAATAAAAGAATTGTGAAAACACAGGCTGATTTCTTGAGCACATTCTTTCACCTGCTTTGCACAATAAGGCAAGGTCTGAGCCAGCTGTCAGAGTGACCGAAAAGCAAAGGCTAAAATCAGGCTTAAGGAAGAGCAAAAGGATTCCAGAAAGCAGGGCCTTATAGGGGATAGAAAAGGAGCCAGGGGCAGATATGTTACACTATGGGCCAGACCCTGTGAAGGGACAAAACCTTTAGATTAATCAGTAGTCCAAATCTAAAAGTCAAACAGAAGAAAGGGCATTCAAGTTACAGGAAGGCTCATTTATTTGGTGGAATTTTCATAAAAAAGGCTTTTTTTTTTTTTTTTTTTTTTAACAGAGCTTCCTTCAGTTCAGACCTGATTCTGAGGCCTACTACCGTCTTTTGTGGTAAGTCCCAATAAAGTTCTTCCTCACAGATATCAATATTATTTCCAATATCAAGCTTTCATTTTATTTCCATGTCTGTGTCTCTCTCTTTATGTCTATATGTACCCTCTATTTATCCTCTATCTATCTATCTATCTATCTATCTATCTATCTATCTATCTATCATCTATCTATCTATCTATCTATCTCCAATCTCTCTCTCTCTCTCTCTCTCTCTCTCTCTCTCTCTCTCCTATGTTTCTATCTATCTATATAAAAACTTCCGTATTTCTGTAGTTGACATACCAGTCATCAATTCTGGCTACCTTCCATCTCATTCATTCAATGCTATTGATTTCCTCCATCCTGGAGACTAACATATATATATACATATATATATGTATATATATATATATGTTATATTATATATTTATATATGTATGTTATACACACACACACACACACACACACACACATATATATATAT
>NW_022196894.1:25042012-25049286 GCF_008632895.1 Mastomys coucha | reverse complement strand
ATATATATATATATATATATATATATATATATATATTAGGCTCCAGGATGGAGGAAATCAATATATATATACATATCACTGTTTTCTTTTTTGACTCTGATTTTGAGTGGCTCAGATCTGCATGGTTTTGAAACCTTCCATCCTTCTACTTTTCTTGGAATGGTCCTGCACTGTGTGGAATAGTTGGATACTTATTCTTTTCAACACATGAGATTTGAATGCTGCACAAACAAGACCACAAATTCATTCATTTAATCATTACCTATCTCTGGGGGACAAATGAGGCCAACCATACTGGTGGTTGAGAGAGATTTAGTTATACATTAGACAGACTTAGTTATAAATTAGCCAATGCAGATGACACTTCAAATCTTATAGTACAATGGAGAAATGCACTGGAAAAACCCAACCTGTACCCAGATGCCTGATTTATAGTTGGGATAGATTTTCTGAACAAAATCTCACAGTTCACTGGCAGTTGGGTGACAGGTTATGAGTGAGTGATGACTTTAAGCTAGAGGACTCAATAATAATTTTGGTCGAGGAAGTAACAATTTACCTGAAGCATAAAATGCACAGTTGGGACAGAGAAAGAAAAGTGAACAGAGTGACAGACAGAAAGGCAGGGGGCTTCCACACAAGCGTAAATGTCCTGTGGCTGAAAGAAGCTTGGAAATTTTGAAGAACTGGAAGAGAGCATCTGGAGTTGAATTATGGCAAAGGAAGATAAACACAGACAAGTCAGAGAAGTGGGTGAAGACTGTGATGTAAGAACTGCATCAGATTGTAACAATCCTATTAGGAACCAAAAAAAGTCAAAAGGTTTTCAGTAAGACAATTATGGACAAATATTTACAGTTCTCGAAGATTGTTCCTGTGACTTTGAGAATGTCTTAATGAGAGGGAGGCACAGCGGACGGAAGGAGACACATTAGTGAAGGTGTTTTAGTTGTACCAATGTAAAATGTTATCTTTCTGGTCCTGAAGAGGAAAGAGCAGGAAGTTGGAAAATGCAGGAACTTTAGAAGGCACAACTGAAAGAGCTGTGACACATGGGGGGATAGATGTTCTTTAATGATAAATGCAAATAAGAACCATTTAATAAAACAGTGATTATGAAATGGGGAAAGAAACTTAGAGGCAAGCCTGAGATTCAGGCTTTGAACATTACTGAGAAATTTATGAAAACCTCAGGCAACAAAGCATCCTGAGATATGTAGTTTTGTTATTCAAAAGGTAGGCAAGAAAAGAAGGATGAGCTCTGGCCGGTGGCAGAAATCAACAACACTATCTCCCAAGAGGAGGTTGAAGAGTGATCTCAAAAGGGAACAGAATCTTCAAAACCTGAGGAAGTGCTGGTTTTCAAGGCCACAGAAGAGGGAACTTAGAAATAATGGCAAGCAACATAGGAGGGAACCCAGGAGTTTTTCTTACATAAGCATGAACTCAGCAGTGGACACAACCAGGGAAGGGAGGAGCTAAGTGTTTGATGAAGTAAGGGTTTTAAAAGGGCTGTTTTAGGGAAGTTGGGAAGGAAACAGGAAGGTACTGTTGACAGGCACTGAAGTGAGCAGCGGGTACAATTGTAGGGAGAAAATGTGGCCTCAATGTCACAAGCTCCTTAAAAACACAGAGGAAGGGAGAAGCTGTCTCCATCTGTTATGTGAGACCAACACTAACCTGGTAATCAAACTGGATAGTGAATTAATATAGAAATCCTCAATTAAATGCATACAAATTGAACTCAGCAAACATATGTAAAGAAGATCATATACCATGACTAAGGTATGCTAAATATATAAAATTCAAAGTAATAATATTATCAATAAAGAGGTACTTTATTTCATGATCCTTAATATATGAAAGGACAGACTTTATGAAAGTCTGATGTCCTTCTAAAATGAAAACACAAGAGTAGGAATTAAACTCCCTCAATATGAAGATGGTTTCTACAAAGAAATAACAACAAAATAATCAATCAAAACAAAACATGCAAACAAATCAAAACAACAACACTAGACTTCCTAAGACTCTTGCATTCCTACCATTTCTACTCAACATTGTAGTAGAAGTGCTACCAAAGTGATTAGATCCTGACACTTTGGAGCCACCTATATTGGAAAAGATGTCCCTTATCATAGTTATTCATTCTCTATCTCTGTGTTTGACCTAACACCTCTATAACTAGTAGGCAAATTGTTTTGAAATTCATTAAAAGACCACTAGTGCCCACC
Source organism: Mastomys coucha (assembly GCF_008632895.1). Taxonomy (NCBI): domain Eukaryota; kingdom Metazoa; phylum Chordata; class Mammalia; order Rodentia; family Muridae; genus Mastomys; species Mastomys coucha. The sequence goes on along the minus strand of NW_022196894.1, from coordinate 25,047,052 downwards.
ACATCTGGTTGATGTGAAACTTGCTGTGTGGAAGATGCTGGGTTGGAACTAATTTATAGAGATTGTTCTGCCTGTGCCTTCTAAATGATGAGAGTAAAGGCATTCACCACCACACGCAATCATATTTTATATTTTTGATGTTCCACTTTAAATATTTTTAAAATTATATCTCACTTAACAAATTTTTGCCTTGGTGTTTTTGTATTGAAGCTGTGAGAGGTTACCACATGCTGCTGGGAGGGCTTGCTGTGGGCTGCTGGGAGGGCTTGCCACGTGATGTCATCAGAAATGTGAGTTTCTAACTTTATAAGGAGCTGCGCACTTTTACTCCTGCTCTCCTGTCATCGTACTGAATTCCCTTTATTCCGTTTCTGGTAACGTGTACCTGAGGGTCATGAACCTACTCAGGTTTCATGCATCTGGAAAAGTGTTTTTTTCTATTTATTTCTATTTCTATTTATCTCAAGTAGCTTGAGATTTATTTTCATTTACTTTGTCAATATCTTCTAAATATGACAGGAGAAAAGATGTGTGAGTTTACATTAGGCTTACAAAAAGAAAAATTTACCTGACAAAAATCTGAAGAGAATCCATCTGTTTAGAGATGAATCATCACCGTCAAAATAGTTTGCAACTTTCATGACCATGCTCATAGGCTGTCGTGTATTTCAGTGGTAGAGTAGCTAGTTATTTAGTCGTAGATTTTATCTTCAGTAATACACACATGTACACACACACTCACATGCACACACAGGCACACAGGCAAAACAACAAAGGAAAGTAACAAAACTCACCTTGAGAATTAGGATTCCTCATGAAGTTTTACATTAAAGTTTAGAATACAATTTTAATACTTAAATATGAACATAAATATAAAATAAAATTAAATTTGCATATATTGATATTTAAAATTTACCCATGGCTGGCCAGTGTGACACATACCTGTAATTTCATTACTTAGAGACAAAGGCAGATGAATCTCTATGAGTTCCAAACCATCCTAACCTATACCACAAGTTGTAGGCTAACCAGAGCAACATTACACACATGTATATTTTAAAGCTTTCTTATAAATTTGAGACATAAGATGAATATATTTTTAAAGTTATTCACATTTAACTTTATGATTTCTTGTAAAAATCCCTTAGAACTCTTAACTTTCAATTATTAGTTTAATTTTGATGAGTTTATTTTATATCTTATTATTTACTTTCTTTTCCAGTTTAGAAGTAGAGGCAGGCTTACAGACACACAACAGTAACGAAATGGAAAGGGACTATGGTATTTGATACATACAGTCCAAAGGGTCAAAAAAAAGTCACAACTTGGAGTAAGATGAATGACGAAAGACACTAAAGTCTTGGTGTGGGTGATGTTGATCTGGGGCTTCTGACATGAACAGGCAAGATGGACAGAGAACAAATCTGACCGGCTGGCAATGTGTTGGTGAGGTTTAGAGGCAGAAAGGGTAAGGGATGGGTTCAGGAGTTAAAACTAGAAAATGAACCTGTGAAAGAACACAGAAGAACACACATGGATATCAAAAATAGGTATTGATGAAAACATCAAAGCAACTGCATAGTTAAATAAAATTATGTTTATCCCATTTCAATCTTAATACAGCCTCAGTCCCTTAGGAGAAGCAAATGCCAAGACGGGAGATCATTACAGCATCACTGGGGCCATTAAATCAGAATTCAGGATATAATGAAATACTCTGACTTAAAATAAAACCATCTCAATTAGAGTGAGTATTAAAGAGAGTAATTGATGGGCCATTTGCCAGCTTTGGATTAATTAAATTGAGCCTTGATTTAAGAAAGTGCTGCTTGTAGCAGAAAGAGCCCATCTCTTTAGTGAAGCAAAGCATTTAAAAGCTGAGCGTTTTCCAACTTTCAACCTTTTGGTTGGTTAAGAATGAGGGTGGTGCTCCTGTTACTATTAGCATTATAATCACTTGGCTCTAAATCGGACAAATTGGTCCCACTTTTACCAGCTTCCTATGTTCTCAACCTTAGGCATTATAAGGATTTAAGGACAAGTAACCCTGTATAATAAAGAAATAAACAAAAGTTTATGATTGGCCAACACATTCTATTTCCTGAGTAACTGCTGTGGGCTTTGTACATGTGTTTAATTGTGTGAGCCTGCATAGGAATGCCTGCATTTAGTGAAATGGGCAGGTACAAGATATATCGATCTGGTTCTTCCTGCCATTGAGCGTGTAGCCAATCTGTCACTTCTCCAGACAGTGAATCATGTTGACAGGATGCATTACATTTTATAAATGTCTTCCCTTATCTAGAAGACTCATACTTGAAGCACACTTGCCTTTAAAGGCAGGCGCTGCTGCACTCCATGGCCATTGACATATCTGTCTTGACTCGAAAATTTGGTTTCTTTGTTAGGACAGGAAGAGATTTTTAACATGAAGGTCTTCTCAGCCTCTCTCTGCTTTGGACTCCTGGCTTTGTTGTCTGTAATGAACCTTTTAAAATCTGTGCGTGGACGGCCACATCTGAGCTCAGGTAAGCGTGCATGAATCGAAAGCCTTACGGGTGGGTAAATAATCCTTTTCCTGTTTACTTCACTTATTTTTCTGCCATTAGTGAAATAACTTCATAAGGCAGTAATGTAAGTCAATCACTGAATTCTCCTCAAGGAGCTACTGCTCTGAATTGAGTGTACACTCTGAAGCTTTTCTTTTTTGATAAATTGTGCCGAATTGTCCAATATACTACATTAGCTTCAGCTATATTTTTCTCTAGTCACAAGTGTTTATTTTACATTTGTCCTATACGCTTAGAGATTTTAAATGTGGAACAAGCTATAGAGCCATTCATACTCCAGGAGTACCTTGGAGAAAGAAAAAGGCTTCTGTCATAGGAGATTATTAGTTTGATGTCCATGAAAGGCGAAAGGAGAAAATAACAATGTGCTTGCAGAGCTCTAGGCAGTAAACCTGATGGATTGGTAGTGGGTGTGGACCCTGGGATTAGATGTTTATACTTTACATATGCATGAAGCCGGAGTTAACAATGACCAGTAATATATATGACTGTTACAAAGAGTACCACAGATTGCAACAGTTTTGTTCATATGTTTATGCTCTGCCAGAACCACCAGGAATCTCCTTATTTTGCAGAGAGAGCAATAGAACCCTCTCTGCAAGAGAGCCATCCAAAGGCAGTGTCTCTGTGTCACTTTTTATCCGTGTCACTACATTGTGCTTACTTCGTGAGCACACGAAGGAAATTATTTAATTGTGGTGTCTATAAAAATATATCCATTTTAGAATGGGGGAAAGTGACTTTCTATGCTTACTATCTTATAACAAATTCAACTTTGAAAATGTTACTGCAGTGTATATAAGTATCCTTTTCTCTGGGACCTGATTAACTTACATGGAGTGTTTATTAGGCAACCAAGTTAACATGTGATAATTTTGTAGTTTTTCTTGTTTTAAAAGTAGTGACTTAAAAAATACTTTTCTTAAGACAATATTCCTTCCTGCTTGAAACTGTGGGGTTTTCTTTCCTGTTATCTAACCTACCTTCTGGTCAGAAGGAGCTAGACATTTTACCATACACAGCTGGAAGTGGGAGGGAATTTAATTAGTGTTATGTGACAGGAAGGTAGAAAAGGGATCAAGTTTCTCACATCTCCATTTAATTCAACTTTACTTGACCTTGTTAGCTCTAATGTGGTTTTAAAAGCCAATGAAATTAAAGTTATGTTTCGGCCGTATAAAGGAAATTTATAAAACTGACTTACTAATGAAGGTTTTCCTACTGACAGGTGAATACCATGAGAAAAGTCAGTTCAAGGGTGGGACTTACACATTCTGTATTCTATTCACAGCACTCACGTTTGTCCACTCCATCTGAGGCACTGCCTTTGTATGGTTCTACTTCAGAGAGGGTTCTATTGCTCTCTTTCCAAAAAAAGGAGATTTCTGATGGTTCTGACAGAGTGTAAATATGCCAGCAAAACTGTCCTGGTCTGTGGTACTTTGCAACAGTATTACTGGTCATTGTAACTCTGGCTTTACGCATATGTGAAATAAACATACATGTGTGACTCTAAAAGCACTGATAAGATTTATAAGTCACACGTATAACTTCAGGATTCCATAGGGTGACTTGACTTGTGTGTATTCCTAGCTGCATAGTGGAAACATGCTGTTACTCTCTTTGATCTCAGAATCATTGAACATACAAGAAGATGCTTAATTTTTAAGGAGTTGATTTTCTGTTCTAGATATTTCAAGGGTAAAATGAGCTTTTCTCATGTACATTAAATATCCATAACAACTGGCACAATGCTGCTAGCTTTTATTCATGGGACAATATTAAAGCATGCCTCAACACAAAGTGTAGAGCTGGGAAACAGTTTACCAGAAGAGTAACAAAAGACAACATAACCAAGATGTCTAAGGAGGGATTATTTTGTTACATTATTATCTGGGGACGTTTCTAGGTTTCCTTTTGGAAGAATTTCTTGTTTCTGTTTATTAGAAGTTTCGAATGTTCCTGTGAGCAAGAAGTGAACTGTTTTTTAGTGTTGAACCCCCTTTGAGTAGCCATGAATGGGTATTTTCTGTGTCTTTATCTAGCATTCATTCTCTCGATGGCTGTCGCAGTTTATCTTCCTTTGCAACAAAGACTCATCTGCATTTACATGCTTAGTATACCCCATCCATGGAGCAAGAGATAGTGTATTTTTTAAGTGTGTGTGTGTGTGTGTGTGTGTGTGTGTGTGTGTGTGTGTGGTGTATGTGTGTAATCCAGAAGTCAACATCAAATCTCCCAGAGTCGGAATTACAGGAGGTCATAAGCAGCCTTATGTGTGTGCTGGAACTGAACATGGGTCTTTTTCAAGAGCAGCAAGCACTCAGCCATTGCATTCTCTCTCCAGTCCCCAAGATCTTTAAGCTGTACGTGAGGGACCGTGACCCAGGGTTCAGTTTTCCCTCAAAATACCATATTCAAAGTAGCAACAGGTTCATGAAGGTTTTTTCTTTTAAGTTTACTTCTTAGA
>NW_022196894.1:24998764-25042002 GCF_008632895.1 Mastomys coucha | reverse complement strand
AAGGCGTGCGCCACCACCACCCGGCTAGAATACTTTTTTTTTAAAAAATGCATTACATACAAAATATATTTCTCTCTCCCTCCCTCCCTCTCTCCTTCTCTCTCTCTCTCTCTCTCTCTCTCCTTCTCTCTCTCTCTCTCTCTCTCTCTCTCTCTCTCTCTCTCTCTCTCTCTCTCTCTCTCTCTCTCTCTCTCTCTCTCTCTCTCTCTCTCTCTCTCTCTCTCACCTCCCCCTCTGTGTGTGTGTTTGAGGAAATAATTTAGTCAGGTTCTGAGCCATTGTCTTGGCTGAAACTGAGCAATTGAGGCCAACCCAGCTAACACATCTACTGCAGATAACCCTCATCAATCTACTTCCTGCCCACAAAGTAACAGTGACAGCCAGGAGATGGGGGTGGGAGGAAATGGACTGGAGAGGATATAAGAAATAACTTTTGAGTTTTTAGGCCCTCATTTAAGTTCATTCTTTGATACTAATTACTATTCTAATGGCATCATTGTTAATCAGATAGTTTTTGAATAGTCATTGTTCATAGATTGAATGAAGCCTGCTGTCCCAATTCATACTTTAGAATATAAACATTTATAATGCTGAGGCATGTAAAGAACTAAGTCCTAAATGCCTGTGGGGTAAATCAAGGATGATGGGGAGACATAGACACATAAGTCGACAACATCCTAACTCTTCCTCGAGGTCCTTTAAGAGAAGCCTACAGGACAAATTGTCTCATATTTAAATGTATAGTGTCAAATATAATAACAAAATGAAGTGCTATGTTTTTCTCCTAAAAATCAACTTTTAGTTGTTACTTCACATGTTCAAAGCAATTGCAGATGCTTAAAAATTAAACCCACAAAAAGGAAAGTAAAATTCCCCTGCAATCCCACCGCCTTTCAGTTTTATATCCCAGGCTGTTCCTATACATGCACTTGGTTTTAGAATGGCTCGTCTCTCAGATCATATACTTCCCTATCCCTCTGACATTGGTGAATGTATACATTGAGAGTTGACTACAAATTCCAATGACCTATAAGCATTCAGTGACTCATTAAACATGTCTATGTCTGCATTTGATTATTATAGGACATGAGTTGTTTTCAGCTAAGGAACATACAACTCACGAAAAGTTGACCCGAAATCCTGGTTTCCAGAGGCCCTCCCATGCTGGTGAGTCAAGAACAAGGCATACCACCTCTGTCACAAACAACAGGATCACAGTCTCCCAGCAGACTCCTGATCCTCTAGCTTTTACAGTATTCCTTCCCCCTCCTACACAATTCCCTGAGTCTTAGAATCAGGCTTGTGTTGTAGGAATATCCATGGGGATTGGGCTCCACAACTCTACTTTTTGATTGGTTGCAGTTTTCAGTAGTGAACTTAACCTGTTACAAATAGAAGTGTCCTTGTTGAAGAGTGAGGACTACACTTATCTTTGGGTATAAGTACAAATGTTTTCAATGTAGTTACCGATTATACTGGTTTAGTGAAGTGGGAGTTTGTAGGTTTTCCTCCCAGATCCATGACTTCACTAGAGCATACATGATATACAAAAGCCTTCAATAAAGAACAATGTTATACATTTATGATATAAGTAATGAAGTTAGTTAATATATTAAAAGCACATTTTATTTCATATGAGAACTCTAAAGGGTTGGTAACTGCTGAGGAAACAATTATCCTACTTCATATAACTCTTTCCCATTTGTGACTCAGGTACAGTTAGTATTTTCTACATCAGACATTTCAAGAGTCTTCTGTCCATCAGTTTCCACTTTGAATTTCACCAATGAACTAAAGTTCTGTGCTGTGTTCCTTTGTTTTCTGAAATTGAGACAGAGACTACAAGTTGAACATCTAGGCTGCATCAACAGGGACACAAAAGTCCTTTGAGCAAGAAGATATGATTCCATAAATTGTCAAGATCCTGTCATAAATATAGTTAGGACAAATGAAGAGAAAGTATGACAGCTGGCAAAGTGGCACCTTCTCAGAAATCATCTGACCCATTTTAAAAAATGTGTTTATATTTCTTAGTTAAAATATTGGTTTAAAAACATATTCAGAGTATGGATATATCTCAGAACTTGGGCTTTTTTCAGAGCTTTCAAACAAAGAAACACAAAACCCTCAAAAAATATGAATGCGTTAAAAAAAGCTGTATTACACAAGCATTACATAATTAAAAGACATTTTTTATTTGAGAAATGAGTAAAATTATAAAATGGAGAAAATCCATACCCAGTAAGAAATAATTTGGAGATTGACCATTAATATTTTTTAAATTTTTTTCTTCCTTCATAGTTTATGAAGAATTTCTGTTGTCTTGTTATTTTATATTGTTTCATGATAATATCCCTATGTCAATAAAATATTATGACTTATTTATAAAAATAATTTATGATAGAGCTATAGTGTACTTTAAAAAAACTTTGTGCTTTTTGTTGAACATAAGTACTTTCTCATCATATCCGTTAGCAGTATTATGAACATTAGAAATACATTCAGTGTTCGGCATTAGGAAATGGAGGGCAGCCTCAAATCATATGAGAAAGGTCTGAGAGCATAAACACATATCCTGACGTCAGTAAACTGTTGCCCTTGCTATGTTTTTCACTTGCCCATGTCTCTTACAGGTGTAGATCAGCCCAGCAAACTGGAAGAACTTAGACAGGTGAGAGTACAAAAGACTTCTGTGCTCTAAGGAACTATTATTGGATAAGTCTCTGACACATTATTTTTCAACAAGTATTAATATTACAGTGTGAAACTTCAATTTCAGCTAGAGAGAGAATAAAGTGCTTTTCCAAGTAACAGAAGACAAATTACACACACACACACTACGCCACATGTGATAATAGTGACCCAACTGTAAGTTCCTGGGATACCAAACATTCTCTGAACTTGTCATTTGTAAAGCCGGAGGTCATAAGTTGGTGGTTTCTGAAGTTAGAGCTTTTAAATAGTGGAATTTTATTTCTTGCTCTCAGAAGTTACATGGTTTCAGAAAATGAAACATGTAAGGATATATATCCACTTGGCTTCAAGCAGCTGGGTTGTAGACAATGAAGATCAGCCGTTTGACAGGGAGCCCCATCTTCTCCATAAGTCTCATGTTCTCTACTCCTTGATATCTTAATATCTCACAAAGTACATTTTAATGTCTAAAATATACAATTTCTAAACTCTTTCAAATGCAGTGTGGTACTGTTCCATCATTATGTAAACAGTTAGCCCACTTGGCAACAGAATTATGCCCATCATTCTCTATTGAGGTGCAAGAACATGGGGCCTAATTTGATAGAGTTGGTTTGTAGGGGTTAGATGTTTGGAGAGCTTGTTAAATATTAAGGTTGTGTTGAATGCTGGGCAAAAATATAGAGCCTGAAATACTCTTATGTTCTAGAAAACAAAAGGACTCCTGGAACTCCAAGTAATCACATAATTTTCTTGAGTTTATTGGAGGGGATTGAGCCTATGGGGGGACATAATGTTAAGTCTAGCTACCTAGGCTATACCCAAAATGACTTGATTTGCAAATAACATGTGTCTGAATTACAGCTCTATTGCTGTAAAGAGATACCATGACTAAGGCCACTTATATAAGGAAGCACATAATAGGGGGCTTAGTTAAGAGGGTGATTGGTTAATTGGGGGTTTGGTTAAGAAGGTCCATGAACATTATATCAGGGAGTATGTTAGCAGGCAGTTAAATATGGTGCTGGGACAGTAGCTGAGAGTTCTCTTCTGATTCATAAATAGCAGTCAGACAGAGGGTAAGACTAAAACTGGCATAGGCTTTGAAATCTCAAATTCTATCCCCAGTGGCACACCTTCTCCAACAACGCCTCATCTACTAATCTTTTGAAAATGTTGCGCCAGCTAGGGACCATTTGAATCTATGAGTCTATGGGGCAATTCCTACTCAAATGACCCCAACCTGTTTCTCTTCAATCTTTGGTTAAGTCTCATACTTATTCCAGATTTCTGAATTCCAGTCTTTTGGGTGTTTTCTGCATTTATTTTTGTTTATTTTTTCTTATAATTTTCTTTTTTTCTTTTCTTCCATTTTCTAAACCTTTATTTCTTCCTTCCTTCATTCCTTTCTTTTTTCTTTTCTTCTTGCCTTCCTTCAATTTATTATAGCTAAAGAAGCTGAGAGAATGGTTTATGAAAGCAAAGAATGCTGAGATGTCCAATGCTTTTGACAATCTATCCTCTTCCCATCATAATAAAAGAGGTAAGTTTTAATTTTAGTTGCAAAAATTTATTTTGAAATGGCTCTTTTTAAAACTATCTCTATAAATAAAGGGATAATGTGGACATTTTTCAGTCCTCAGGTTGAAATAAAGATCAAAGATTATGTTTTGGAGAAAAAACTTTGCAGTACAAATGGACCTGAGCCTCTAATGACAGCAACAGTGGTTAACCTGCTCACACTTTTTCAGTTTTAAATGAAAAAAGTCCTTAATGATTAAAACTCTCATCTACCTTCCACATTTTGGCCTACAGATTGAAATCAGAAGGATGGAAGTAGGAATAGCCAAGTTTTAAAACAAGTTAATATTTTACTTTACATAAGTAGAACCTGTATTGCTACAGTATGTGTTATGAACAAAGATATGACTCAGACATGTGCTCTTAGAAAAATTATTCGTTGAATCCCTAGATTTCCATACTTTTCCCAATATTTTCTTGTTTCTGGACAGCTTTGTTCTTACTTTTGAAAGAAAAGTGCCAGGCCATAGTGTCGCATGCCTTTAATCCCAGCACTTAGGAGGCAGAGGCAGGTGGATTTCTGAGTTCGAGGCCAGCCTGGTGTACAGAGTTCCAGGACAGCCAGGGCTACACAGAGAGACCCTGTCTCAAAAAAAAAAAAAAGTAACTATTACTTGTGTTCCTCTAGTTCATTAATGGTGTGAATATATTAAGGCATATTTGACTTTTCTTATCATCACCCTGATATGTGATATTTCTTTAATGTCAATAAAAGAATATTGCTACAGTACTCCTAAAGAGAAAGAAGTTAAGATAGTATTAATAACTTCACACATACTAGTCACTTTATATTCTGATATTTTATTGTTTTTTGTTTTTGTTTTTGAGACAGGGTTTCTCTGTGTAGCCCTGGCTGTCCTGGAACTCACTCTGTAGACCAGCCTGGCCTCAAAATCAGAAATCCGCCTGCCTCTGCCTCCAAAGTGCTGGGATTAAAGGCATGTGCCACCATAGCCCTGCTATCCTGATATTTTAAAATATCATGGTGTAGCATTTATGCTCTGGAGCTATATGGTTTTATTTCACATATCAACTTTGCTAGTTCCTATTTGTGTGACCTCAGGCAATAAATTTATTATGAATTAGATTTTTTTTGTTCATATACAAGAATATTTATATTTAATATATATTAAAGATATTATTTATGGTTTGTTATAACTAAATTATTTAATCGAGTTCAGTATGCTATATGAGATATGATAACTACACTGTGTACTTAACATTTCAAAAATTGTTCCATAATTATTATTTTATTCTTTATTATTGCTATGAATACTTTATATAGAAGAAAACTGTTATATTCTACACAGTGTCCAGTGGCCTCATAATAGGATCAGAATGGGTAAAGAAGGGCAACCGGCCTTTTCCTTTCAGAACATATTATTGAGTTGTCCTGATTCTAATGGAATGAGGTTAATGTGCAGTTAAGAATATCAAGGAACATAAGTAATAGATGGAGAGTCCTTTCTCTGCCACTGATATTTTGGTCTTATTATGATATGGATAGCAAAGGTGTGCTGGTAGCGATTTCAGTGAATAAATAAATTTGGTATTTAGGAAAGCAGCTCAAATGGAAGGTATAAATTTGACATTTATCAACAAATTCACATCTGGCATTTTGATGAGACCATCCACAGAGTGATTCTGTATATAGAGGGAAGCTACCCAAGAGCTGAGTTACAGACCAGATAAAGAGCAATGTTCTGAATATGGGAATTAGTAAGAAGGATTGAGAAGAAGCAGATACCAAGGGAAGGAAACAGAAGCCAAGTACAAAGACATTTCCAGAAACTTCACAGAATCTGAACTATGACAGCATCAGTAAGATGAGAGCTGAGATCTGCTGCGTGACCCCAGGAATGAAACATTATCAGTAGTGGGCTAGCATTTTATTTTAAGGGGTATGATTAAACAATTGGAACCACAGACAGCAGACATGTCATATGTGTATATGTGTTCATGTGTGTATATGTGTATGAGGGTATGTAGATACAAGTGTCAATTTGTGTAGAGGACAGAGGACAATCTCCGTTGTCATTTCTTCAGACACTGTCAACCCTATTTTTGACACAATGTCTCTCGATTGTTTAAGCATCAGGAAAGGTTTTTATTTTATTTTATTTTATTTATTTATTTTTAAAGCAGAGATATGAAAGCATGCTCCTTTGTGGTAGTAACTAAGTGGGTTCTGTCACGATGGGTACATGATGTAGCCAGCAAGGTTAGCTCATGAAACAGTACACTTTCCTCATGAAGTCAAGGATTATTGGCACTTCTAAGAAGTAATCACTATAAACAACCACGAATGAAGGTGAAATGCACTCCACATCCAGCTGAAAGCAGTAAGATTTTTCATTTACGGAACTAACCTTCTTTACAAATGTAATATGGCCTGTAGATAGCTGCTATAAGCCTAAGGGCACAGTATTGAACACAAATGTGAATGAGGCAGACATCCAGGGCAGCAGTGCTTGAGCTGGCTGGAACTGAACTTCGTGAAACTGAAAGATGATTTGTATGCGTAGGAGGAACTGACTCTATTTGCAGTACCATGCGTGGTTAGTCTCTTTTAACCAGGCCCAAAATATATCTACAAACTATATTCCACTGCACACTTAACTGCTCATGTGATGTAAGTTTTGCCTTCCTGTCAGCTTTTATTTTTGTGCCAGACAGAGATATCCAAAGATATCTGAAGGAACAAACAGCACGATGATGATGACTTTCCATAACAAACTATTAAAGGAAGACTGGACTTAAAGGCCGTGTTCTCAGCTCAGGTCTGAAAATAGACTCCAGCCTTCACAGGAGTTGAATGCAATATTTCAGAAGGAGGATTACGGCTCCTCCTACTGAAGATTTAATATGACTCATTGATGTGTCTGAAGACTGAAATGTTGCCAAATTTGCCTTTTGTTTGTCTGAAAGAGTGTTATGTGATCAGAATATTAAGGTGCAGTATGATGAGGAATAATTTATGCAAATATCATTTGGTAATTTTCAAGATGATCCTTAAGCTCCTCCTTTCTTTCCTATATAAATAGAGGATCATTTAGCGCCTCTCTTTTATTTACATGGCATCCTCTTCATCATTCAGCTACACAAAATGTGAAATGCAAGTCTCCTAGGTTAGCCCCTATGGTCCTCAGATTGTGTTAAATATATTGTAATGCAGGAGAGTGGTGCCCAATGAAATTGCATAATGAGGCTATTTTCTAAGTCACACAGCCCATTCTGGTAGTCTCTGTCCTCAAGGTGCTTTTGGAATCTGATATGTGGATGTATAGTATGGTGAAGAATTTGAATTATTAACTTATGTAGTTTTAAGTCCACATAAAGTTAGCAGCTCAGTGCTGAACATAGTTTTTTTTTTTTAAATGGACTCTATCTCTTATTCAAGAATATAGACTGTTTTATTCAAATGGAAGATTTAAAAAATTCTAATAATTCTCTTTGTTTTCTTCTTTAGCTTGCTTTTGGAAATACTGTGTCTGAGACATTTCTGAATATACAGAAGAAAAGAAAACTAGAAAAATTACATATACATATGTATATGTAATGTATGCATAAATAATATATGTATATACAAATATAGATGTTAATGTTTACTTCTGTTTCAAGCTTTAGGAATCTGTTTTAAGCCCTTAAAACATATTTCTGCACATAATTTTTCTCACTTTGTGAACCTGCTCCTTCCTGGGTTATGGCTTGTTTAATGCTCATTTGGTGAACAATCACACTGGCCACACTCTGGAGTGGAATTGTCCATGAAAATGACTTTAGTGCTAAAACTGGGAGGATTGAGCTATTGTATGCTTCTTTGAAGTTCATTGTCCTCTCTCATTCTTTTGTTGTTGGCTGTCAATAAAAATATTTTAAAAGGCATCTCAGAAGGTTAAAATAAATCAAATTGTTTCAACTTATGTGGAAAATATCCTTTATTCTTCTTTCTCATTTTTATGGTTGTATTTTTTTGTATTAATTAGGACAATTGCCATTGAGAATACTAAGAATGGGTACATTACTGGGGAACAGAGATGCATGGTTTAACGAGATATGGAAAAAAGTAATACTAGATTTCTAAGAAATAGTATGTGAAGAAAATAGTAAAATGATGTGCTTTGGGGGTTCCCATTTCTTACATTTGCCTTCTGCAGAGGGTCAGGGACTCTTTGACACACTACATGTATACAACAGGCGAGACTCAGTGTGCTCAGAAACAAAACTCCTCAGAAAAGCATTGGCTATTCCTTGTAGTTTTTAATTTCCCATTGTTGTATCATTTTTGTTTTGTTTTCCTATAGCTTCACAAGCCTCTTAAATTAATTCAGGCCTCAGAGTTCAACCTTAATTTTGCCTGACATGCGTTCTGGCAGAGAAGGATTCTCAAAGTAACTTTAGAATTAAATGCTGATGACTTTCCTGTTCTGTAGTACACATAAATAGCTTTTCTTTATAATATGAAGAAGTACGTTTTTAATCTCTGTATTAATAATCGTGTGGTGTTGAATGATAAAGGATAGGATGGTAGTATTTATTAAACTAAAAACATACATAGCCCTGTGATAAGAGTGTAAATACAGGAATAGTAAAGACAACTTGTAACCTAGAAACCCAAGCAAGTCCTTTGCAGAACATGACAAAGAAAATTATAATGACGACAGTAGAATAGAGGAACTCAGCTGAATGTATAGCAATATGTCCGAGGTCCTTTCAAAATGTGATGTTTGGGGGGCTGAATTTCAATGCTGTGAGGGTCATGCAAAGTGCTTGAAGAAAGGAGCAATCCCTCAAGGTGTTGGGAAAAGGGGGAAAAAGCATGTGCAAAAGCCAAGGTAGGAGGATCCTGGCATCCTTGCAAAAGGAAAGAAGTCAGTATGCTTGTGTCCAGTGAGCACAGCTGAAAAAGTGCAATAACATAGGCAGATGGATTATATCCACTAGGCAAAGATGATGGGCTGGTTCATTTCATCACAACACTCTTAGTCTATCCACATCTGCCCTGGAATGAGCTTGCATCCATTCCAGAGAATAATGTTCAATGCTTATTAACCAAGTATTTAGGTAGGAGATTTACCTATATATGGTGCTGTCTTCTTAAAACTCTCAAAAACCTGGGAATGTAGATAGCAAATTGGATTAAAACTAGACTCCATATTAAATAAAAGGGAGAATGAGAAGAAGTACCATGCCTGTGGTGTTGTGTATACCCTTCCTTGGGAGCCTAATAAACACACATGAATAAACATAAGGGGGCAAGAACAGAAGATGCTCCTATGTATGAGGACATATGGAAGCACCAACTCAACGATATTTAGGAGGAATGAAACTCCTGCTTTCCTTATCTCTTTATTTACTTTGGGAGAATTGGATGATATTCCGGTACATTGAAACTTCGGCATCAGACAGAATGGCATTGCTGTTTTTCAGAAGATTCGATTCAGATTTTAATAATTTAATCAATTTAATTTCCCAAATGATATGGGAATAAAAAGTACAATTTGATAAATTTTGTGTAGTATAAACTTTAAGACATTGTAGCCTAGAATACACCCTCATATGCAATGATGCTAAGGTAATTAACAGTAGGGCTCAGAAATTCATATTTATATTCACTTGTTCTATGTGCCTGTATTTAGAAACAAAGAGCAAAAGGGCAATGCATATTTTTAAATCATAACTGTTAAAATATGTGGTTTCCTGGGGACATAGGGTTTCTTTCCAACGTTCTGGTAATAGCTAACACATATGAATTGAAGTACCTTCAGGTTGAAAAGGTGTTTTCCTCTTTTTCTTCATTGAAGACATGAGACAAATGCATTCACTACACAGAATGGAGCTCAGACCAATATGTAGAGATCTCTTCAAATTGGGATATTATTGCATAATTGTTCTGTCTTCTTTCTCCCTTCCTTCCTTTCTTCCTTCCTTCTCTCTATCTCTCTTTCTCTCTCTTGCTTCCCTTCCTTGTTTCTTTTCTTCTTTTGAAACAGAGGAGTCATGTTACCAAGCTTGGCTTCAAATCTTCTACTTAGCTGAGGGTGGCCTTGAATTCTTGATCATCTGCTCTTACCTCCAAGGGCTAGGATGACAGACATTAGCCATGATCCCAATTATACAGAAAATTTGTCTCTTTCATGCTAGGCAGACACTGTGCTGTTCATGTGTGTTCCTTGCTCTCACAGATTATTTTTGAATTAAATTTCAAGTTTTCATATGAGAGATTGTAGATTAATGTTGATGTTTATACCTTTTTTAAAGCACAAAGCAGTATTTGGTTGGATTTTTAGCTTATAAACATTGAATGAAGAAAAAGAAAAATAGAAAAAAAAAGCTGCTAACATAAGAAACATTTGCACAATTCACCCCTAGGCTGGTAAAAGTAAGCAAGACAGGCAGTAACTTCTTTTCAAATGAGTCTTTTAAATTCAGAGTTTGTTAGAATATTTCATATGGGCCAATTATACTAGCTTTTCTTATATTAACATTTAGTTATTAGTTCCAAAAGAACAAAATTGCTCAGGTTTCTCAAAATTTATTTGCTTTCTGACACAGTTGAAGCAAACACTCATGTAATGTCTTTTTTCTAAGCCTGAAGCTAAAGTTTTAACAATTTGACAAACTTCAGAAAAACTAAAACCAAAAAAAAAAGCCTATATAAATCACCATGTGCTCATTTCTTATTTCTTTACATCATCAGATCTTTAAACACTCGGTTTCTAGAAAGCACATATAATAACTGAAATGTGAAAATATTAATGACAAGAGAATACATTATATTTGACTGCTGTTTTACAAAGTAGGTTCAGAGCCCATGTCAGAATTTAAGAATCATTGAAAAACATTTTCAAAGATATCCATACACTGAAATGATCTTCACAACTCAACTAAAACCATAGTAACACTAGGACATGATGAGCTGAGGGGGATCAAGCTTTGGGGAGGTTTGTAGAAGGAAGGTTCCTTGACAAAAGGGGTAGTGAACTTCACTGAAGTGTCTTCTAAAGTTCTGTGCCATCTCACACAAGTAAGTTGCATCTGTAAAAGTGAAAACTGAAGTTATTAAAAGTGTTCTTACACTCTGTATATCAGAGAAAAACCCACAACTTTAACAGAAATGCAACCCTTTTACCACATGGCATTTCATGACAGCTTTTAGTCACCCAGCATATTTTATACCATAATATAAATTAATAATTTCAAATACCAGTGAGTTTAAAGAGCATTTGTGATGTATAAAGCTAAGAGCCTAAGCTCAAATTTTCAGTGAAAATTCTATTTGTCAGTTCTTAAGATAGCAACTGTATCCAATTTCTCTTAATTTATATATTAGTCCAAAGGATGTTGTCATGAAAAAACAAAAGGAAGGCAAGGAAGGATTGACTAACACTTGATTAATTTTTAGATACACATTGATAACTGTACTTTGCTCCAGAAAACAAGAATTTGTTAGATGCCTGCGGTGTTTCTGAGTTCTATTAATTTATCTGAATGATTGCATCAGCATCATGCTAAGATAAAACTGTCAAATTAAAACAAGAATAGGTGCTTCACATAATTGAGAAAAGTCATAATTCGGGTGTTAGCAAGTGACTGATGCATCAAGGGCTCTGTTTCTAATGTCATTAAGCAGGTAATTCTAACTTCTATCCTGACATTTCTAACTCCACCTAGAAAAACTTTGAGTAGTGTAGTCTGAATATCTATTGAATATGAGTTGCTTAAGTCAATGCTTCTACAATCTTTAACCTTTAGTACGATGTAGTTCTTGTCAGAATAAAATATAAATATCAGATTATATTACTTTTATAAATACAACAGAGTAGAAATTGGCATTTCCCCTGGCAATGTGTGAATTCCTAGCAGCAGGATGTAGTCTTGACCTTAACCCAAGATATTTTTCTTAGACTAGAGAGCAGTTTCACGTTTAGTGTGAAAAGTCAAAGTGAAACCCAGAAGGTAAAACCCATAGCCAAGCCCCCCTTCAAGGGAAAGCACTTCGGCTCAATCAAAGTGAAACAGATGGTTTGAGCATACTTTCTCTGTGGCTTGCCACCATGACAAGTTAGAGCTAGAGGTGTAGCTAAGCAGCATTATACTTGCCCAGTATGAGAAAGACATTGGGCTTGATCCCATTCACCAGCTGAATGACAAAAACCACCAGTGATGCTCACAACCAACAACCAAGAAAACTTGATGGGCCACACAGAGAACATTGACCCAGAGGGCAGAACACCTGATGTCTCCATCTTGATATGAACAAGGTCTATCAAATGTCAGTAACACTAGTATTCAGCAACAATACAATTTTTTAAATTGTTGGAGTTAAACAAGACTACATGTCCTCAAACCTGTAATTATTTAATTGTCTGACTGTGTGAACATCATTTAACAATGCTCAAATTCTTATCTTGTAAATGCCATGCTGTGAAAATTGCACCCACCATTTAATTCAAAGGGCTATGGCGGCATTAAGAAAACTGTATTGGAAACAAGAGAAATTTAGATGAATTTTATAAGTTTTGTTATCCATTCAATTGTTAAACTTTCACATGAGAAAATATCTGAAAAATATTGGTGGTGATGCAGGGTAATTACAAAACCATACCTGAGCAGGTGAACCCATAGTGATTAATGGAAAGGAGAGAAATATGATGTTCTATTCTAAGCCTTCTTTTCTGATACCATTGTCTCCAGGTTTGACTAGTAAGACAAGATCCATACTTATGAAGACATTGAAGTTTATTAAGTGTACAATAGCAGCTGAGATATTTTCTTTCTGTCCAAAGGTCTAGTGTGCCAATGTTCATATGAAAATGAGTTTCCTATGTTTGCTATCATCTACAGCTTGGGGGATTTCAGAACTATGAAAGTATCTGATATGGCAAACAAGAGTGGAATATGCAGACATCAGTCAGATTTCTATCAATCTCAGGGTTATGTGAATGTATCAGGAAATTGGAAGATGTGCCCTTGATTCCAGGAAGTACTTTTGGCTTTTTATAAGTATTAGCTAATTCTCTTTCAAATATAAGTGCAGCAGTTGTTAGCAGACACAAGGAATGATCACATTTAATCTATTTCTGGATATGAGGGAAGCAGTTTCATGTGAGTTTTGAAGGTGGTGCTATTCATGAGGCAGTGTTCCTTTTTGTAATCAGTGCATACTTTTATTTTTATGGGTACTCAGTGCATAGCGCTTGTAGAACATCAACATCAACAGACTCATGGGCATCTGCACTTCTCTTAGTTAAGTCATTATCATAAAATATTGTCCCTCACAATATCTTTGGAACATTTGAGGAGAAAGAAAAAATATTATAATTTAATGTATGAAAGGACTAGGTCAATGTCATGAAAAAAGCAGAAAACACAATTCCCATGTCTTCATATGTAGATGGTTAGAGAGGTTGCAGATTGCTGGAATTACTTAAGGAGGTTGGTGGTGGGGAGGTGGGGAAGGATGGAACTTTCATTAGCTTTACTGGAAGAAAGCATAGTGTTTAGATTTCAAAGTGAACAAACCATTTACTGTAGAACCTTTCCTCCTATTGCTCTCTGACCAAAAGATTCTTGGGGAGGAAACTTGGCTTAAATTTCTAGGTCACAGGCCATCACTGAGAGAAGTCAGGGCAGAAACTCAAGGCAGGAAGCTGGAGGTTGAAACCGAGACATGCTGTTTGCTGGCACACTATCTGGCTTGTTCTCATGCTCATACTTAGCTAATTTTCTTACAAAGTCCAAGCCCTGAGGGATGTTATTGCTCACAGTAGACTTGAACTTCATGCATCATTTAACAGGCAAGACAGTCACCCACGCACATGATCACAGGTCAATCCGATTCAGGCGATTTCTCAGTCAGGTTTTCCTCTCATAATAGTTCTGTACTATGTCAAGTTGACAATTAAAGTTAACTAGGCCATGTGTTAATTAGAATCTCAACTCATACTTGCATATTAACAGATAATTGCACATGACTGTATGAAAATAGCTAAATTCATCTTACAAAGCATTGAGATAAGTGACTTTTCTATTTGAAAGATAAAAATCTAGGTGTTCCTCAAGTGTGCCCATGCTGCAGCCTTTGATTTGCATATGTCTCATGGTAACTATGGTAAACAATCTGTAAACTTGATTCAACTATTATAAGATTGTGTGTGTGTGTGTGTGAATTTCTAAAACTTGATTGTATGTTGAGTGTGAGCTTTGCAGATAGGCAAAAGTGTCATGTTGCAATTTCAAAAGTTTGGGCACTCTTGGTAGGATATATGCTTCCTTTCTAAAAGTCCCCTAACTTATTTGACATGTATATATTAATTGACTAAAGAAATATTTGCCAATGTGTATACATCAGCTAAAAGACATCCCAAAAGGAACATTTGCAAGTAAAGATGAGTCTATTCATCTAGTGTGAAATGGTTTCTGGCAACAGCCCATAGGATGCTTGTTGGGATTGTACTCACAAAGAGAATCCATCAGCCTCTGGAACTGGAGAGCCGGTTTCTACCAATCCGATCCATGGGAATACCAAACCGCTTTTTTGAATGATTCACTACTTTCCTGTAAAAAACCATAAAGAACATTTTAAACCAATGTCCAAGTTATCAACCATTGCTATTGTTTTTGCTTTAATGCAGAACTTGGGCTCTCTTCAGAAGGAGGAACACACCATGATACACATTATTTATAGTTGTCATTCTCATCTCTGCCTGTGTCAAGAAAATTAAAATTGGAGAAGCTGATTCAAATCAGTTAGCTTGCATCAAAACCCAGGTCTTATCAGCATATTAAACTGTCAATGATGTAGTTGATAAATCTTGCTCCCTCTGCAGGCTTCATCCTCTTATTGCTCTTATGCCTCTAAATGGATCTGATCAAGATCCATTTATATTTCAGCAAGGATAATGGTTGGAGAAAGAAAAAGGTATAGATGTTAAAACTGAATTTGTAGAATTAGCTTAAAATCAATGTCCAAGAGTTATAAGACACTAACAAAGTTTGGTGTAATTATAAGCAGTGTATTCTGGAATAAAAAATTCTCCTCTGTGTTTAACTTAACTTTATTATTACTATTCTGTGGGGTTGGTGTTAAGGATGGCTCTCCTAAAGTAGCTCTGGCTGTCATGGAGTTCACTATGTAGACCAGGCTGACCTTGAGCTCAGAGAGATCCATCTACTTCTGCCTTTTCAGATTTGTAATTAAAGGTGTATAGCACTATGAGTGGCTTTGTTCTGTATTTTAAATTAACTAATTTTACCAAGAGTAACATAAATAGACTCCTTTTTTTTAAAGTATAGAATAGAATTTATTCAGGACATGGGGAAGAAAGTTAAGAGGGTAATAGAGTCAGAGAAACCAGAGAGAGAGAAGACAAGAGAAGAGAAGGGAAGGGAAGGGAAGGGAAGGGAAGAGAAGAGAAGAGAAGAGAAGAGAAGAGAAGAGAAGAGAAGAGAAGTAGAGGAGTAGAGGCCAGCCATGAGCATGTGGAAGGGAGAGGGAATGGGGAGAGTGGGGGAAGGAAAGCAAAAGCAAGAGAAATCAAGAAAGCAAGAGGATAAATAGATTCTTAATTCAACATTATTTTCTTTTAGTAATCAGAATAATGGCTTCCCACCAGTGTCCACTTTGCAATTTCAGAATCACAATATGTAATTTATATTGTCAAAATGAGTTTTGTGATAAAATTAAAGATTGGAAGATTATACTGGGTTAACTGAGTGAAGTTGATACTTTTGCACAGTAGCTCTTAAAACTAGCCTATAACTGCAGCTGAGTGTATCAGACACCAGACAGTAGGATCAGTCTGAGAAGGACCATAATTACCAAGGACAACTTGATGACAGAGGAGTCAGGACTGAGGACTTATAAAAGAAAATAGGACCCCAGTCTTTCAAACATAAAGAATTAAATTCTTCCAGCAATTTAAACAACATGGCAATGCTTCCCTGGAGGCAAGAAAGATCACAGTTGGCTGACACCCTCACATCATCTGAGTCCAGGTAGAAGACAAGGCGAGAGACCTGTAGAACTCCCATGGACTAAACCATCAACCAAAGAGTACACCTGGAGGGACTTAAGGCTCCAGCAGCATATGTAGCAGAGGGTGGCCTTGGTGGGCATCAATGGGAGGAGAGGGCCTTGATTCTGGTAAGGGCTCAATAGATGCCCCAGTATAAAGGAATGCGTGGAGTGGGGGGGGGGGGTATTTGAGTGAGGGAACTCCCTCACAGAAGCAAGGTGAAGGGGGATGGGACAGGGGTTTTCCAGAGGGGAAACTAGGAAAGTAGATACCATTTGAAATGTAAATAAATAGAATATCCAATAAAAGAAAAAAAGAAATATGTATAAAACAGAAAAAAAGAGAGAGTGTGCAGTCTATTTGGAGTTCTGTATGCTTCTTAGATGTTCATGGGCATCGCTTTCTTTAGGTTAGGTAAGTTTTCTATAATTTTCTATATAAGTCTTCTATAATTTTGTTGAAGATATTTACTGGCCTTTTAAGTTGGGAGTCCTGGAAGTTTTTGTTTATTTCCTTCACCTATTTGATTGTGTTTTCCTATAGTTCTTTAAGGGATTTTTGTGTTTCCTCTCTAAGGGCTTCTAGCTGTTTACCTGATTTCTCCTGTATTTCTCTGAGGGAGTTATTTATGTGCTTCTTAAATTCATGTATCATTATCATGAGAAGTGATTTTCGATCTGAATCTTGTTTTTCCCCTGTGATGTGTCCAGGACTTGCTGTGGTGGGAGAATTGGGTTCTGATGATGCCAAGTAACCTTGGTTCCTTGTGACAAAATGATGATGGTGTGGCATGGCTTATATTAGGTGCAGGTGAAAGAATACACCATTTTCATAGAAAAATATCCTTGGTGGAGCAGGACAGGCCTACCCTCATGTTGTACCAACTTACTGTGACCTAAGAAAAATGTCAAGGATGTATCTAACAAAGGGTATGAGTTTACCATGGTCAAAATAGATCTGAAAATCATGTCTTGTAGTGGAGTGATGGAATTTTCTACTTCAAGTCACTCTTCCACTGACATGGAAAGCCTCAGAGAGCCTAGAGACCAAATATAAGGTCTGTAACTATGGGCTCACCTTCATCCAAAAGTGGAATACAGACAATACTCTTGGGACAGAAATCTCTTGGGAGAATAACTTGGCTGAAGGGTTGAAACTGACTCTTAATACCATATTTGCACCAAACACAGGAAAGAAGAATGGGAAATTAAAGGCCTTCTATAAATGGGATTGTTTTCGTCTTGGAAGTAATGTTGATATAAATTTTTCTGGACTGATCATCTATGGCTGTGCTGTGTTAGCCTTTGAAGGTTGGCTTGCTGGCTATCAGATGAGTTTTGACACAGCCAAATCCAAACTGTCTCAGCGTAATTTTGCTCTTGGTTATAAGGCCACAGACTTCCAATTGCATACTCATGTGAATGATGGTACTGAATTTGGAGACTCTATCTACCAGAAAGTTAGTTAATGAGACGATTGGAACGTCAATAAATCTGGCATGGACAGCTGGCAACAACGACACTCATTTTGGCATCTCTGCTAAATATAAGCTGGATTGCAGAGCTTCTCTGTCTGCCAAAGTAAACAATGCCAGTTTAATTGGATTGGGTTATATACAGACCCTCCAACCAGGAGTCAAACGGACCCTGTCAACTTTAATAGATGGAAAGAACTTCAATGCAGGAGGCCACAAGTTTGGATTGGGATTTGAACTGGAGGCTTAATGTGGTTTTGAATAGAGTATCAATTGTCCCTGGAAATGAAGAGACATGAACCCACTATGTTTTGGCTTTAAAATTCTGTCAAAATTTAAAAGTGTGAACTTTTTATTCTTCCAAAGAATTGTAATTCTTCCCACACTGAAGTCTAGAGATTACAGATCCATCCAATGGGAGGTCCTTGAAGTCATGCCTGGAAATTGTCATGTTTGTGCCACATTTCAGTTGCGTTCTGCAAAATTAATTTAAATATGTTCCTCAGCAGCAACATAGAGACATGCTAAAGGAAGTGATCTGCTTCCCCAGTTTGTACATTGCATCCTGCATGTCCCACTCCACTTTTCCACGTGCTTTTCTTATGTCAATCTCTTCTCTAGTGAGTTCTTTGGTTTTTCATCAGAGTAAAATAAACTCATCACATTTGGAACATACAAAAAAAAGAAAAGAGCCGGGCGGTGGTGGCGCATGCCTTTAATCCCAGCACTTGGGAGGCAGAGACAAGCAGATATCTGAGTTGAGGCCAGCCTGGTCTACAGAGTGAGTTCCAGGACAGCCAGGGCTACACAGAGAAACCCTGTCTCCAAAAACCAAAAAAAAAAAAAAAAGAAAGCTTAAAAGTTTAGAAGTTAGAAGTTGGAAGAGATGGCTTACCTGTCACACTAATACAAGCACTTATTTGGATTATTTAATTTCAACATGCCTTTTATATTTAAAATAAAATATACTTTTCAGGACAAGTGGGATTTTCTTTGATTTCTATATCCATCCTTCTCTTTAAAGCTAGCTCACCATTGTAAAAGGGCAGTAGAAAATTTGTTTTTAAGCATTTTATTAAGTTTTACCCCAAGTAAGGCAGTGGGTCCATTAATTATCACTGACTGATTAAAGAAAATGAAAAATAGCATCCAAACTTGCAGCACTAGCAAAGGATACAGAACTTTACTTGTACAGTAGACATCCCACTGTCCCCTCCCATGTGGCATACCACTAGTGACCAAGTTCCAGGCGTCTTTTGTGGACTCAAGCCTTGTGCAATCATATTCTTGACTCTCATTACATCCTGTGTATTGTTCTAAGATGATACTTCAGGCAGAATTTAGAATTTTGTGTGCTGCAGACCGAAGGTACAAACTAACACTGGTTATGACTGGTAGTGTTACCAGTGTGAATAATACAGTTATTAAAAATAACTGCATTAATAATTATGCCTGTAGAAGATATGATGTATTAGAAGTTTGTTAAACAAAGAAGTTCTGGGCTGTTACTATAAAATCAGATACCATGTGGGGCAAAAGATAGGTCAATTTGCTTGATGGGAGCAATAATTTCTCAATGTATGTATATGCCAAAAATCATTTTTATTTGTTTTCATATTCAAAATGCCCCCCTCTCTGTGTATGTGTTGTACAGTGTAGTTAAGAGAACAATTTTGGGGGTCAATTCTCTTAACCACTTTGGTCTTAGGAATCCAACTAAAGATGTCAGGTAAGCACTTTTCCTCCCTGGGTCATGTCATCAGACCAGGTCTGTTTCTATGGAGAAACTTTATTTTTTTGTCATACCTCACTAAATCTGAAATAAAAGGCATCATATATAAATTCTCCATTTCAGCAAAGCTATGCATTTTGAAATGTGTTTGTGTTGACATGTGTAGCTATAGCTTCTCTCCTCTCCTCTCCTCTCCTCTCCTCTCCTCTCCTCTCCTCTCCTCTCCTCTCCTCTCCTCTCCTCTTCTCTCCTATCCTCTCCTATCCTCTCCTCTCCTCTCTTCTCCTTTCCTTTCCATTGGATGGATAGCTAGTATTTCTCTGTTCATCCTTCCTCCCAGGAAAGTCTGGGGATTTGAATTGTTTGGTGTTGTTAAATACCATACTGAACATCTTTTAATTTTAGAGATTTCTGGACAGTGTATTTTCAAAATAGGAAATACCACCTATGACCATATTTAATTTTATTATTTAGTATCAGATTACCTTCTGTATTTGTATCTATTTTCACACCAAAGGGCAATGTGCCACAGTTTCTGTTATTTCAAGAGTGTGCCAGGCCCTGGGGCATGTATTTATAGTTTTGACAACCTGATATCTTTTTGACTATGATATACTGCTTGTAATATTGATCCTTATATTGCTAATGTAGCTTCCTGTCTTTTCATCTGCTCATTGCCCACTTGGACTTTTTCTTTTGGAGTATCTTCTTAAATATGTTTTTTTTCATATTTATTTTATTTTATTTCAAATTTGATGGTAGCTAAACTTAGAATACACTGAATATGATACTTTATCAGTTTTATGTATTTGAGTTTCTTCTACCTCTGTCATTAACTTACCTTTTTCTTAAAGATAATTTTTAATGTTATCTCAATGTACACAATTGTTTTCATTTTATTTAATGAGTTCATTCTCTCTTATAATAACAAATTCAGCATATTAAGTTACTTGCAAATCTTATTACAGCTTTGATTAGAATTGCATTGATTATATGGTATAAATTGATCTGTAGAAAACTAAAATTGTTATGAATATTTCTTGCTATTATAGGTGATTTATCACTTAGGCAATTTTGATGTTTTTAGACAAAGTGCCATAGTTTTACCATAAAGACCATGTATACTTTGTTGAATTTAATTTGTTGAAAGTCATATTTTACTTAAGAATATATATTGTAGGACAT
The DNA here is from genome assembly GCF_008632895.1 of Mastomys coucha. Lineage (NCBI taxonomy): Eukaryota > Metazoa > Chordata > Mammalia > Rodentia > Muridae > Mastomys > Mastomys coucha. The sequence continues at coordinate 25,021,316 of NW_022196894.1, read as the reverse complement.
ATATGGAGAGAGAAACAAAGAAACAGAGAGAATCTTTTTTCAATAGGTTCATAATTTAGATCATCAAAACAACAAATTATATTATAGTGAAAAATATTAACAAGACTGAAGCAGTTAAGTTCCACTTTAGGTCCCAATAATTCCTTCACTGTGTAGTCTTCTACAAAGGACAAATTCAACTTCTATAATCAGTGTATAAATGGCACCAAGCAAAGTCCTGTAAACTACTGTACTTTCTGCCTTTCTTAGCTGGACCACTAGTTCTGATGGGTATCTAGCTGCCATTTTCCTAAGAACCTCACTAAATGTCCACATGGCAAAAATATGATAATCTCCTGCCAATATCCAGAGAGAAACAGGGACATTCTAGCCATGTGAGTGGGCCATTTTGGAAGTAGATTCTCTGGTTGCCAGGAAACCTCAAATAATTGCAGTCCTTGTAAAGAGGTTGAGCCAAGTACATGCATTGATTATTTACATCTTATTTTATCTTAATCCTAGATGTGGTTTTGAAGAAAAAATACATTATATGCTAACTACTGAAAACAGCTTCATGACTCAAATTAATATTTTTCTTGACCCTAATATCAAAAGCCTGCTTAACTCTCTATTTTCAGATTTGATCATGAATTGTAGGCATTTCCTTTAATATGTCTTGGATCCTTGCTGTTTCTTTTTTTTTTTCTTTTTTCTTTTTCTTTTTTGTCTACCTTCACATGCCATACCATTTATTCCAAGTTGATTAGCTACATTTGAACATGACCCCCATTCTTTCTGGATTCTCCATTTTGGTAATTAAGTTGCAGAATTCAAGGGTGACTGACTATATTACTGCACAGTCCCTATGCTGTTTGAAGGCACTACCCCAATAGGTATGTTTTCCAATTTCACAAGTATTAAAGTATTAGACAATGAATTGCTAGGGACATAAGTAACAAAAATTGAGTTCCCCCAGACTTTTTTTCTCACAAAATTTTTGTGCATAAAGAGGAAAACAAACATGCTTGGATTTTTCTCCAAAGAAAATAAAGAAAAATGTAACAGTCCACAAGTATGTCAAAGGCCTCCAATGCTTTAGACAGACTTGCATAGAAAGGACTTGTTACTACATAAATATAGAAAGCAAATAGGTATGGTGAGCATGTTCAGTCCCTCCTGCTCAAATGAGCAAGTAATGCTCCTGGGAAGGAGAGGTTAAGTGGTCATACAAGATGTCAGACATTTTCTAGTGGAAATGTTTTCTTAAGCTGTGGGGTCACAGGTGAGTTTAGATCATAAAGAGAAATGCTGCTTCAGCAAGAATGGTTATGTCTGTGGTTAGCATGCTATCTCAAAGGTAGTAATTGAGCTTACAGATTCTTTTACATTTGCGATGATGGTGCTACCCTTGTAATGTTATCTTCTAAAGTATTTTCCTACAAGGAATGAGCTATGTGAATACACAAGAATTCAGACAGAGATCCCAACCTCTGAATTAAATACTGAGGCTGAATTAAATACTGAGGCTTAAGTAACCAAGTTAATGCAATCCCAACTCACTAGGAATGCTTCACAGTGCTGCAGGCTAAGACACTGATCTTTACTGGCTTAACGTCTGACCTTCTTGAGGATGTAATGAAACTTTTTCTTTTAAACTTCAACCTTTTAATTTTTCTACTTTGTACTATATTTTAATTCCTATTCTTTATATACATCACATCCCTACATCATTTCTATCTAGCAAATAGACTTACCCTAAAACACTGCACTGAAATTTCTTTTTGGAAGGGATAATAAAGTACATTACAATCACTCTTTCAACTCAACATTATCCTTTTGAGAGAAAGTTGTTGACCTTTATATGTAAGTTATGTAAGGCTGAGGTGAGAAGAGACTAGCAACAATAAGCAAGCCCTGACAAGTGGGGTCCAAGATCATTAGGCTGGATGGTATTTCCCAGTGCATAGACAGGCCTTTTAACAAGGACCACAGGGGCCTGTAAAAGGGGCATTATCCTCTGGATCTGTTCATGTGTTCTAACATCTGAAATGGAGCCCATTTGAATTATTCCCTCCAGGCATCACCAAATAGAAGTTGGAAAAAACTAGCACTGACTGTGAGATGACTCAGCTGGCCCAGGTCTGTCACATTGCCTTAGAGTGCATCAAAAGGGTGTAAAATGTTACCTGTTCATCTTGATTTGGGGGACTGCCAGTGAGAAGTACAATCATGCCAGTAAATTGAATATGACACCACTTTTCTCTACTTTAGCCTGGATCTCCAACTGGTGTAGGGCAAGAGACCATATATCATTGTTATGGAATGCTGAGAATTTACTTAATGCACATAGTCAAAGCTAACTTTATTATTCTTGGCCTTTGATAAGCACATTATTCCCATAGAGTTTTAATTTCTATGTAGGAAATAATTTTTAAATGGAATGTCATAAAACTTTGAAGTTAAATAAAGATGTATAATTTATAGCTAGATCATATCAGGGAAATAATTTGTCTACCTGAAATTACTCAATAAAACAAGGATCATAATATCACTTTAATGTCTCTTTCTTTTGTCATGAATTAGCATCTTAGAATGATATTCTTTATTTTAGTATTTGGTTTTGATGACTCCAAAACTGAAAATAGACTAGGTAGCAAATATTTCCTTTTGCATTCTAAAGTAAGGCAATGGGTTATGTAATATTTAGAAGGATGCTTCTACAACTTATTGTTTCCAATCTTAAATCCCAAAGGGAGTATTGTCAAATGGCTCAGGAGTAATTTCTTGGGATCAAGTTACTGGGCAACAGAAGTGCTTTTCTTCTACCTTCTAAGACAAGAAGGCCTTTGAGCACACTACTGAGAGAATTTGATGGTAGACCAGATGTTCTATAACTAAGAAGAAAAAACTGTAGAACTGGCTCCATGCAGTGAGGAGGGAACTGCTCATGAGGCACCTTTATTCATTGACCAAAATCAAGGATATGGAGCATGTGACTAGAGTTGCCTATGGTTGTATATGACGGGGCATTTCTGAGGGCTCTCTGCCAGCTATGATGGGGTACACAGCTGTAGGAATGCTGGTGGTGCTGCTGAATGAAAAAGCCAGGAAGCCAGGAAAAGGATGAAAAGTGTACTTGGCTTCCCAGAGGGAAAGCACTGCTTGGGGCAAGAGTGTTTAAAAAAGTTCCAGTGGATGCTCTGTCATGGTCAGCAGAAATATCCCCCTTTAAGGGGATTTAAGAAGCCACAGTTGCTCACAAAGGTAGGTTTTGATAGTGCTGGTCAATATTGCTTTACTGCTCATTGGTTTGGAAGAGAGACAAAAGCAGCCTAGTGCAGGAAAGTGGTGCAGAGGACAGAATGAAGATAGCACATCCCAGCCTCTTCCCAGGTAAACTCCCCTGCTTGAATGAGCTGAAGCTGAGTGAAGGAAAGTTTTTATAAGACTGGAGGTTGGATGAAGGAACATAAATGGATATTTTAATGAATTACTTCTTAAGAAGACAAAAGTGAAAGGAGATGTGCTTATTCCATACATGTGAGCAGAGGCATCACAGGACCTGCCCTTAATATCACTTGAAGGATTGAGACAACCTTTCAAAGTTGATTTGAATATATGAGCATAAGATATAAGTATTCTTTTCTAATTTTATCTTATGGAGTTCTTCTCTCCTAAATTTATGAGTAATGCTCTGATTTATTGATCTAGTATGTGGGTAATTGAAATAGGCATCTTTCATCTTCTCTTCTGACTTGTCTGTTTATATTTTCTCAGATAAATTCAACCCTGGGAGGGTGAACTATTTAGAATACATAAATGTTCCTTTGTTTCTTGGTTTTCTGTTGAGTCCAGTCATAGGTGGCCTTGGTGAGAGAGAGGGGAGGAAAAACAAGAGAGATCTTGGAATTATTTTTTCCTGTCCTCATCAAACCCCTTGTGAAGATTTTCAGTGAGTTATAGTTTTGAATGATACCCATTGGATTCTAATTTATTTTTTCTTTATTTTTTTAACCATTGAAGCAGTTTTTATTCATTAATGTTGATAAATACACAAAGCAGGTTCATTAGAGATTTCTATTTTCCTCTTGAGTTTGAATGTGGAGTATTAGGAGAGCCTTTTGCATGTCAAGGTACAGAAAGCAGAGATCACCCTGCACTGCTACCTGCATTTACCGGCTAGAAGTAAAAATTAGTTAAGTGGAAATGATTATCATATATATTTCTCTCTTCCTTTTGAATGAACACAATGTAACAAGAATGACAGACCTGAAATTACAATCATCACACAAACCCAGTATAGCTGTTGTCCACTTTCATTGGTAAAATACAGCACAGAGAAAGAACATTGTCTGCGAGTGGGGAGGCATCAAAGAAGAGGTGGTGGAGGCACATTTCCTTTATTACTCTCTTTTAAATGTAGGTTTTCTAAAGCAACATCTAAAAGCATAATATCTACACAATCCATAGCACCAAAATCTATTATCTTCCCCAGTTAATCCACCAGTAGAACTGCTAGTAAAGTTCATGTTTGATCTACGAGCACGAGGGTCTCCTAGCCCCCGACCAGGGTGACAGACACATTCTACGTACATGTTGAACACCACTCGATTCATCTAAATCTCGAGGGGCTCTGTGTTCAAGTGCCAGATGAGTTGCAAAGTCATCTGTGATATGATTAGGATCGCCTCCAGGTAACGCTGCACATATGGGATAAATCACTTCTGTTGATGTTTCTGCGTGTTCAGAAGTTAACATGTTCTTGAAGAGATATTTCCATGTAGCCCATTTTCCACAATAGGGACAAGTAAAAGACTTCCTCTACAGAGAAAGCTTCCCACCATAGTACAAATCAAAGTCTATCCTTGTTAATATGCATTGCATCGGGTGGTCAGTTGTATGCCTTGTTCCCCTGCTTTCATAATAAGATGCACAAAGATTGTAATAGTAGCAAATTAAACTCTTATATCTGTGATCCCGAAAATTTCCTTTTAAACATGCATCACAGCTGACATCTTCATGTCGGAACAGACTAGTTCATATGCTAGCGGTGCGGCCCCTCCCGGGCTCCTGGCAGCAGTATGCCTCCACTACGGGATTCGGGCACCCTGCCAGGCCGACTCCCACTGGACTCCTGGGCATGGCCGCCAGGGAGGGGATGGATTCTAATTTCTTAATTTTGTCCTGATTGGCAAACTTCTCTTTCCATGTGTGTTTAGGCCAGGCCCTTCCATATCTACCATCATTAGACTATATTGAGAGTCTCTATACAGCCTTCTGGTGAATAGTCCCTTCAAAAATTTCCATTTCTGAAGTGTCACTTAATTCTTCCTGTACTATTACTTGATTTGCTGACCTCAAAATAGTAATGGAATTATATGAATAATACTTGTAAAAATGTTCAAATATAGAATAATGTTATTGCATTGCAAGATATACTCAATATTGTGAAATATCATTCTTCAGAAAAATTCCAGACCAATCTTCAGTAGCAATTGCATCAAATGGTCATTCTGTATGAGGATGTAATCATGCCTGCTTCTTGTTATTTACACAAATGGGATGGACAGTCATTAACATCAGACATTAAATAAGTGTGCTGAAATGGGAAAAATACTTAAAATCAAAACATAGTTGACTTTTCCTTATAAATCAAAGTAATTTTACCAAATACCTAAAAATAAATTTGGTGTCATCTTTAGATGAAAATTATGCCAAATAATAGAAAATGAGAAGGATTAGACCCTTCATTACTTCATATGTCCTGACATTCCCTCTGGTCTGTTTAATTCTCTCATTTTGTTTCTGGTTTTCCTCTATCTTTCTGGTTTCATCTCTAAGGAGACTTCTCCAAAGCATACAGTTTTTCCCCTCCCTAAATATTGTTTTACAGGTATACAATAATGTGCATAATGTGGACAGGCACATGCACTCATATAAACCCAATATACCAATGTGGACAGGAATGGCTTTCTCAGTTTTACCAGCATGTAACTGAAACAAAGCCTTCACTTCAATTGTCAGTGCAGAGAACAAGTCAGACGCTATTAAATGCTAGGAACCTTGTCCCTAATAGAAAACCTTGAGTTGTAATGAAAATGGGTTCAAACTCCAGGCTTATAGAAATGCTTTCTGCAGTAGTTATGCTCTTCCTCCCTTAGATTTTAACCTGTGTTATATAAAAATCACTTACTATATGCTTTAAGAGTAAGAACATGAATTCCTGTGCCCTGAATATAAATGATAGATGCCCTTAGATAGGATGCCCTTGAAGTGTAATTCTAACGCAGAAAGTATTATGTTTCAAATTAAATATAAATCATTTAAGACATTAAGTTAAAACAAATCTTAAATTTCTCAAACACAAAGGTCAGCCGCTCTATGAACAAATGTGTTCCCTCTCCTTAGCATGGCCAAGCTTCTGGAAAGAGGTGGAGGTGGGGAGAGGCCCATGAAAAAGGAAAAAGCCAAAGACTACCGCTTAGCTTGCCAAGGGGATTAATTCTATGAGAGTCCTCTTTCATTTTATATAGCAATGGTTGCTGGCCCACAACTTGACTTCAGGAGCATTACTGGCTGTGACAGAGATAACATCCCTGTGTATGGCTGAGTTCTCCTCCTGGGATTTTTTAACTTTCCTGTTCTTATTACCCATATGGAGCCTGGACTGTCCTGTTTCACCTTCTTAAGTGATGTCCCAAAGGTTTGAGCCACCTCTTATGCTGTTTTTTTCCCTTAGGAAAATAAGAACAATGTTTTATTTAATTTCTTTCATTCTTTTGGTTTCTATGAATTTTTTATACCTTGAATTAATATCCTTTAGCCTCCCGTATGGTGGGCTTACAAGGATGCACTATTATAAAAAACAATGATACTAATTATATCTGTCAAGATTTACTTGGTAATTTATATATAAAATGTATAATATATTAGCATATATATTCATATGTATATATTACTATTTTTTACAAACTTCCAGAAATATACTTCAAATATTATTTTTGCTTTTCTTTTTGTTCTAATAAAATTCTCAGTAGACTGAATTATATGTTTCAATTTCTCATTCTCTTCTCCATAACTTTTTGACTTATTTGGAGTCATTTCCTTAGCTCATCATATACTAGGTCTAATTTACTATTTGTTTCATTGTTTAATTAAAATTTATACAATATTCCAGATGCTTTTCAAGGTAAAAATTGTACAATGGACCCTTATTTTGCTTCATTCAGTGTGACCCCAGTACTGTATTATTTTCGAGCAAAGTTCAGATTGGAATGGATGGCCTTTGACCTTTGGTGTTTTAACTTTCAATTTTTGGTTTGAGGATGGCAAGAAAACCATGGATAATTAATAGAAGTCGTATTTTGATTTTTAGTCTTTTCCTGAACTGGCAATCTATATGATTCTTTGGAGTTCCACTTCAGTAGGCTAGGTATATTAAATGAATTTTACACTGACAGAATTCTCAATTTATTCTGGATTTATAAGGTAATATCAAACCACATTTCAAGGGGTACCAATAATTTCATGCTTAAATATTGAACTGAATATGTTATTTTTTATCTTGTCATCATTTTCCTAAGAACTATTTAGCATCATTAAGCAGTCTCTGTTCTTACTAATATTGCTTCTTATAAATTCACACTTCAGAACACTATCATTGTTAAATCAAGATTTACCAAAAGGACTGAAGTAGTCCATGAGTCTCTTAAGTCTATTTATTGTTAACATCACTTTTCCTTCCATCATTTTTTCCCTATACAAATCCTTGTAATTTGTTTATTGAAAATTTCAAGCTCTTTGTTTTTCAGTTTTTCACAGTCAGGATTTTCTGTTTGCTTGCTCCACCAAAATGTCACTGAAGGATTTCTGACTTCACATTTGCTGAAAATTGGTATCTAGATCTAAAGACAAAATTAACTTTTGCTTCTCTTTCTTTTTACTGTTTTTCAACCATGCTACCTGACTGGTACTGGTAGGTTCTTTCACATGATGACTATGTGAAAGATAGTCATATGATGACCTTTTCCTCTGTAGCAACAACAGAAATTGGAGACAGTGTCTGGATCCAGCACAGCATCAGAGTTTTAGGTTATGGATGCTCTACTATTCCATTCGTATTTCTTAGCTAAAATAATTCCATAAAGGAAGCTCTCTTCCTCATCTACCAACACATCATTTCTTATTTTTTTTCAGATAATAAGAGAATAAATAAAGAATGAGTAGAAAAGTTTCCATCTATGAGTGGTAAAGTTCATGCAAGAAAGGTAGGCTTCACACTTCCTTCATGCACAAGTTTTCACACTGTGAGCAGGAAAACCATTCTTTAAAGGAAGCCAAGAATTTGAAACAACATTGTTCATTCACGGACTTAAGCTATGAACACTGTGTAGCCTGTGTTTCAAGCACAGCCCAGAGCACTCTTCAACAGGAGGGTTTCTAAGTGTGTGCCTGAGTCCCTTGGCCAGGCTGTCTTACCAGAAAGCTCTCTCATATCAGGCATATCAAGATCTTGAAGGAAATGTAGTATTACTCTGTCTCTGAGGAGACTCGTGTTCCTCGAGTGAGAAGGGACCTCCCATAGTGGCAGTCTCAGTACTCAGGCTGCTTGTTACAGATTGCTGATCTTTTGTATGAATTTTCAATATATTAAAATTAAATCAAAAAGGTTTTTTTTGTAGTTCAGACTAATATAAGTATTTTATAAGCTGTTTGAAATCTTGTCATATCTGGGGATAAATTTTATTTGACAGGTTTGTCAAATAAACCTAATGACTTTATTTCATTTTCCCCCCTCTGTGAACCTCAGTTCTTGTTAGCATCAGGAACAATGGATTATTAAATATATGTTTATACACGTTATCCCATGATATATGATCAATATTGTTAGGATAAAATATCAATATCAATAGCCATAATATAATTTCTGAAGAAAAATTTTAAGGTTAATTTTCTTTCAATATAGTTCTTGGTGCTAGATACCTAACCCAGAATTGTGTGTATCTTATTACTGATTTCAGTTATAGGCATTTCCCATATTCCTCTTCCCATAGGTATGTGGTAAAATTATTTCTTGCTGTTGCTCAGTAACTGTAATGTCTGTGTTGTCAACTGAAATATATAATTTCATTTATTTCAGTCCATGAACTAGCTATATGATCTGGCAGCATTTTAAGTTACATGTTACATAAATATTTTAAATACTTAGAGAGCAGAATTTAATGATTTAATTTTCTACTTCTTCCCATATTTATGTTTCCTTCTGTATAAATGCTGTCAAATGTTTTTCTATTTTAATTAAGTAATATTTTTTGAGTATGGGTGTTTCCTCTGCATACATGCCTATGTATCACATGTATGTCTGGTACCTGTAAAGTGTTGAAGAAGGCATCAGTTCTGCTAGGATGGACGGGAGTTACAGATGGTTGTGAGCTGCTGTTTGGGTGCTCAGAATCAAACCACAATCTTTTACAAGAGCAGCAAGTGTGCTTAATCACTGTAACAACCTCCCAGTACTTAATTAACTTATTTTTTTATTACATAATTTGTACTTGTCTATTTCTATTTCTTTACCTTTCTTAATTGTCTCTTAATCATATTCCTTAAATACAAAATGGGATTGAATGTTTCCTTTATCAATCAATCTGAGAAGACATAATTTATGACTTTATTTTCAGTTTTGGATAATGGCACAGGGTTTCATGTGCCAGGTACTTTGCTCTTCCATATGCCATATCCTACCCTCCTGAATATGCTCCGATCTTAATAGACAAGTTATCTCCATTGATATTTCTGTCTGTAATTGATTTTAATAATATTTTAACAGTTGTGGTTATGAGTTTTTACATTATCGCATGCCTCCATTATGTTTCCTTTTTATCTCTAGTGTTCGTAGAAATGATATCAATTTGATTTTCTTGGTGGTTTTTGTACAAATGTGTTGAGGTTTGGTCTTTTGTTGTGTATTGTAATACTAAGTGTGGGTTTCCAAGACCTGGTTGTCCCAGAGACTGGATGTAGACCCAAATGAGCTATGTGAGCTTCCCTCCTCCCCCAAGTTATTTCTGATGGGTGAATAAAGATTCTGACAACCATTATCTGGGCAGAAAAGACATAAGCAGGTTTTAGGGTTCCCAGGCCTGGGACGGTCAGAGGAGAATCATGAGGAGAGAAGAAGGTGAGGAAGAAGGAGAAGCCACCATAGGTTAGGTGAGTTTATGAAAATGTGACCCTCAGGGCTGGCCAATTGGAGTTTAGAGCAGCCCAGATAAAACAGTTTTAGTAAATAATAATTTGGGATTATCTATAGCAAAGTAGATTCTAATAGCATAGAAGGTAGATATCTGCCCAGCTCTTGTGCTGTTTAATGCTTGTTGTAAATATAAAGGTTGTATGTGTCTTTTATCTGGGAACTAAATGGTTAAAGGGATAGAAAGCTTAGTTTGGGATTAAAAATTTCTGTAACACTAATGTTTTTATATAACTTTGAGTATCTCTCTTTTAAGCTATTATCTGTTATTCTTTAAGACAGAAGACATTAATTTTCTTGCTCTTTTTCCCTTTCAAATCAACACGCATCTAGTCTCAAAATACTTTTATTCCCACTCGACAACCATAAAATGATAAAATTTCATTAAGAATTTTATCTGCTATCATTACCCCTGAATGTTTGCTAATTATGCTTATAAATAATGTCAGGTCATATACTATAATACAACTCTGTATTCTTTAAAACGAGCATTCTAACTTAGTTTTAAAAGTAATGATGTAGCTAATTCTTATGATAATGCCTCTCTGGTTGCTTTGGTCATCTGAAATTGAAAACTTTCCATCCTCAGAGTAGTTCTCTAGACATGAAGTAAACACTCATAAATAGCGTCAGAAAGTCCCTGAAATCAACCAGATTTACTAAGACCCTTCCTTTCCCAAGAGTATATGAATAGTAAAGACATACTTAGATAGAGAAGTGGCTTAGATGTCTCACAAACCAGCCAAGCAGAGACAAACTGAACTGCCTTGAAGAAGCTCAGAACAACCGAGGAACCTAGAAAGAACAAGTTCCAATCTGTTGAGCTGCCTGTAGGCTGTGCAGTGTGTTTGAAGTTCCTAGTGAGCTTTGCTGATTCAGCTGTCTTTGAGTCATCTCCTCTCTTTCTGCTCCTGTATGTGACCCTCCACTCACATTTATGTAAATAACCTCAATAAACTCATTGGTTCATAAAGTTGGTTTATGGTGATGTCTAAACTTTGGATTTAGCATTAGTAAGCGTGCAGATGTGCGTGTGTGTGTATGCACATGTGTGCATGTGCACATGTGTGTTCTTTCTCTTTCCCACTGGGAGGAGTATGACATCATACTTAAACTCTAAATGTAACTACATCTGTATTTGTCTGTTTTAGAGTATATAAGTTTTAAAACAGGTTATAAGTTGGTTTTCAGTTACAGTTGAAATGAACTTCAATCTCTAATGAGTGGTTTCATTCTAGTAGAACTTTGAGAATCTTTCAGAACTGGGAGATATTGCATTCTGTATCTTTATTATCAGCATGGTCTTGTAATCAGCAAACAGAAAGCCAGTCATGAAACTGAGGAAACCATGGGGTTCTTTACAGAAGATAAATCGATGATGGAAAAGCATGGAGTGCTCTTCCAGAAATCTTTTGCAGTATTTCTTGAGCAGTTTATCTTTACTATATAAGCAATGCGTAATATTTCATACAAGTGTTTTTTTTTAATGTAGATGATTATCATCAAAAGACAGAAGAGGATGGTTTTGTGATATAATGGTAGAGATAGTGTAAAGAAAAAGATGAAGAAAGACCAGAAAAAATGATTTGGAAAACAAATAACTAGGTTAGAATCAGAGAAGCTTTAGTGAGGGGGAAATACTTATGTAATGAAAAAAATTAGGCTTTGAAGACAGTGAAAATGTGGAAGGCCATTATAAGATGTGACTCTTATGCTACTATAATATGCAATATGCAGCAAGAGGAACAGAGACTTAAGATAGAAAATGAATTATGTGTAGAGTGGTGATTTAACTTACTGAGAGTAATTCAGTGATTTATTAGGGGAGAACATCAAGGGATATATTCTAATTATATTGTAACTATTAGCTTATAAAAACACTTCTGATTGACTATGCCATCTACTTTTATATTGATAAGTACTTATATTCAATTTAGAGAGAAATAATCCAAAGATTATAGTGGATTTTGTATAAAACACATGACCAGAAAAGAAAAGAAATTTGATTTAAACATGTGTGTTTCAAAACAAATTCTGAGCCTCTTTTGCTACTTCTGGTTGTAGGAGATGAATTAATTCATATTATTTTAAGAAGCTCTGTGTTAAGAGTAACCTGAAAACACTGCTCTGCCTATGCCTGTGAAGTATCAATCTCAAGTGACCCATAACATACACATTGCCTTTACCAGCCACAGACAATAGTATCTTAAATTAACTATTATTTTTTTAAACTACCTGTAAGAAGGTCTTCCTTGAGAAGCAAACTAAGATATTCAAGCACACCACCATAGTCCTACTGCTTCTGAATAATCATTTGACCAAAGGTTGGCCAGCACACTCAGTTTCTGTTCACATCTAAGTTTTTCATAATGTTTAAACCATGGGATCCTTTTGCAGAACCTAGAATGGAAGAGCCAGACAGTGGGGTGATTTTTCTTGTCCACCTACCTTTGTTTCCCTCTATGTTCTACAGACCCAGCTGAGAGTCTGTCAAGGGGAGACCCAAAGCCAGAGAAGCTTCTCTTCTTCTTGGTCTCAAATACGTCGTTCTCCAAGGACACCAGATCATCAAGAAGCAGGAGCTTAGCTGCAAGCTCAGTGGCTGACTTCTCCTCTCTGGCTGTGGGTGGTGACTGCAGGCTTGCTGTTCCAAAGTCCTACAATGCAGATAGAGGTGCTCTCATTCACTTAAATCATGAAATATAAGGATTTACAAAATTAGCAATAACCATTTTCTACCACTAGATGACACGCCTGCTGATCATTTTATGATCTCCCAGGGTTATGATTTAGAAAGTAACCTGAGCTTTGTGGGACTAAAACATACAGAGGTAGAATATACCCAGGAGAAAATAACAACCCCTCTCCCCCAGCATGTTTCTAAAATTTAACTTATTTACTGATTAGTCTTTCAGATTCAGCCCCAGAACCAGTGCATCCTTCCTTATCTACCATAGTACCACCCCTGCATCTCTTTCGTCACTATACTACAATTTACTTTAAATAATATGTTACTACAACAAATTTAGTTTTCTTATTAAAGTATAAGTAACATAGGAATAGTGGGTATCTGATTAAGCCTTTATTTCTTCTACGCAATGTCTATGCTGACATTTTACTTATAACAAAAATCCCATTTTTTTCTCTCATTCTATTTTACTTCCATGACTCATTCATTAGCCACTGACATCCTATTGTGTTCCAGGTTCTGCATTAGAGTTAAGGGATGTGAAAATAAACAAAATGCTGTGTTTCCGTGCCCCAGGAAGCTAACATCTCACTCCATGTGATTTATTAACGAAGTATAAACAAGATGTAGAGCTACTCCAAGAATAGTATTGTCCCAGGCAAAGTTTATTTGTTTAACTGCTGTGTATGGTTTCTCTTTGTACTTTAGGCCAGGCATAAAAGAATGAGAGTGTTCAGTGTGGAAAGTCTCCTTTTCCCTCCGAAGCCCAGGAAGAGAAACTGCTGTTGTCACACACCCCAGGTTCCTCCATAGGCACGGAATACAGCTTCTATACTAGGCACCTGAGACTATTCTCTAGGGGGAGACTTCACCCCAGTGTTTCTTTCCTTTTCCATTTAGTCACATGCTTCCTTGTGTCACAAGATGGATCACAACAGAGATTTGAGGAGGAAGGGTACTAAATCCCAGTAAAGACTTCACAAAGAAGGTGAGAAATAAATTCGAAGGCAATGATCTTTTATTATTGAACAAAGTGAGACAGACTGGGAAGTTCTATATCTCTGCTGGGTTCTAATATATACAAAGGTGTTGAGCATTATTAGAGTGCTGCTAATATTAATTTTAATATGTTCTTATTGTAGATTCTCTCTTTCATGTTTATTTCCCCATTCGTTATTCAAGATAATAGTGGGATGGAATGATTCAACTCCTTAAATGACAGTTGATAAACTTTACCTTGGTGGCCTTGAGCAACCCTTATGCTGAGTACCCATCACATACACATCATCCTTACATGCCACACAATAACACTTAACCACTTTAGATACTATAAAGGTGGCTGGAGGAAGCTGTATGACAGTGGAAACTGCTGGCTGCTGAGTCATGACCCTGGCTCCTGAAGATATATCATTCATGACTGTTTTAAATCAGCTGTGCTGGATTTCCCCTGCAATTTTTCCCAACGGGCTCAGAGGGGTGGGCTAGCAGTTGGACCATTGTCTTTGGTATAAAACCAGCAATGCCATGATTAGTATAAACACATTTTCATGAAGATTTTCTGTAAACAGTCTGTATTACTGGTTGTACAAGCTCATTGAGCTCATCTGTTAAACTGATTGATAGAAATCCTCTTCTGCTGTCACCTGAGTTATTAATCTGACTGGTGTGAGGTAGAAACTCAGGGTCATTTTGATTTGCATTTCCTTGATGACTAAGGATGTTGAACATTTCTTTAGGTGCTTCTCAGCCATTTGGAGTTCCTCAGTTGAGAATTCTTTGTTTAGCTCAGTATCCCGTTTTTAATAGGCTTATTTGGTTCTTTGGAGTCTAACTTCTTGTGTTCTTTGTATATATTGGATATTAGCCCTCTATCAGATGTAGGATTGGTAAAGATCATTTCCCAATCTATTGGTTGCCATTTTGTCCTATTGACAGTGTCCTTTGCCTTACAGGAGTTTTGCAATTTTAGGAGGTCCCATTTGTCAATTCTTGACTTTAGGGCCTGAGCTATTGGTGTTCTGTTCAGGAAATTTTCCCCTGTGCGATGTGCTTGAGGTTCTTCCTTACTTTCTTTTCTATTAGATTCAGTGTATCTGGTTTTATGTGGAGGTACTTGGTCCACTTGGACTTGAGCTTTGTACAAGGAGATTGATTTGCATTTTTCTACATGCTAACTGCCAGTTGAGCCAGCACCATTTGTTGAAAATGGACTTTTTTTTCCCACTGGATGATTTTACCTCCTTTGTCAATGATCAAGAGACGGTTGGTGTGTGGGTTCATTTCTGAGTCTTCAATTCTATTATATTGATCTTCCTGCCTGTCAACTGTACCAATACCACACAGTTCTTATCACAATTGCTCTGTAGTACAGCTTGAGGTCTGGAATGGTGATTCCACCAGAAGTTCTTTTATTGTTGAGAATAGTTTTCGCTACCCTAGACTTTTTTTCCAGATGAATTTGCAAATTGCTCTTTCTAACTCTGTGGAGAATTGAGTTGGAATTTTGATGGGGATTGCATTGAATCTGTAGATTGTTTTCAGCAAGATGTTCATTTTTACTATATTAATCCTGCCAATTCATGAGCATGGGATATCTTTCCATCTTCTGAGATCTTCGATTTCTTTCTTCAGAGACTTTAAGTTCTTGTAATACAGATCTTTCACTTGCTTAGTTAGAGTCACACCAAGGTATTTTATATTATTTGTGACTATTGTAAAGGGTGTTGTTTCCCTAATTTCTTTCTCAGCTTGTTTCTCCTTTGTGAGGAGGAAGGCCACTGATTTGTTTGAGTTAATTTTATATCCAGCTACTTTGCTAAAGTTGTTTATCAGGTTTAGGAGTTCTCTGATGGAATGTTTGTGGTCACTTAGTTATACTATCATATCATCTGCAGATAATGATATTTTGACTTCTTCCTTTTCAATTTGTATCCCTTTGATCTCCTTTTGTTGTCTAATTGCTCTAGCTAGGACTTCAAGTACTAGATTGGATAGATAGGGAGAGAGTGGACAGCCTTGTCTAGTCCCTGATTTTAGTGGGATTGCTTCAAGTTTCTCTCCATTTAGTTTGATGTTGGCTACTGGTTTGCTGTATATTGCTTTTACTATGTTTAGGTATGGGCCATGAATTCCTGATCTTTCCAAGATGTTTATCATGAACGGGTGTTGGATTTTGTCAAATGTTTTCTCAGCATCTAATGAAATGTTTTTTTTTTTTTTGAGTTTGTTTGTATAGTGGATTATGTTGATGGATTTTCATATATTGAACCATCCTTGCATCCCTGGGATGAAGCCTATTCCCATGATGGATGATTGTTTTGATGTGTTCTTGGATTTGGTCTGCAAGAATTTTATTGAGTATTTTTGCATCAGTATTCATAAGGGAAATTGGTCTTAAGTTCTCTTTGGGGATTCATCCCACATACAGTCACCAAACCCAGACACTATTGTGGATGCCAACAAGTGCTTGCTGACAGAAGCCTGTTATAGCTGTCTCCTGAGAGGCTCTACCAGTGCCTGACAAATACAGAAGTGGATGCTCGCAGCCAACCATTGGACTGAGCACAGGATCCCCAATGGAGGAGCTAAAGAAAGCACACAAGGAGCTGAAGGGGTTTGCAGCCCCATAGGAGGAACAACAATATGAACGAACCAGTACCCCCAGAGCTCCCAGGGACTAAACCACCAACTAAAGAGTATACATGGTGGGTCTCATGGCTCCAGCTGCATATGTAGCAGAGGATGGCCTAGTCAGGCATCAATGGGCAGAAAGGCCCTTGGTCCTGTGAAGGCTCTATGCCCCAGTGTAGGGGAATTCCAGGGCCAGCAAGTGGGAGAAGGTGGTTTGGTGAGTAGGGGGAGGAGGGAGGAGATAAGGGACTTTCAAAGGGAAAACCAGGAAAGGGAATAACATTTGAAATAAAAATAAAGAAAATATCTAATTAAAAAATTTAAAAAATATAGTTGACCTTTAAAAAAAGTAATCATTTTAATGCTGAGCCATCTCCTCTGCTCTTTCATGTGACATTCTAAGCTAGTTCCCATTACCTGTGATGCTAAGTCCATGGAGAACACCTTTCCTGAGCCCCAGAGTATCACGATCATAGCCAAGATGAAGTGTGCACTTGCCAATCTCCAGTCGAGCATCTAGGGTCAGATACATTAGAGTTTACAGTAATTAGTTTGAAATATAAATACAGAATACAGAAGCTAATGAAAAGTTTCTTAGACATAAAGCCATGCACATTCTGGCTGCTGTGCATGTCAACCTAAGTAAGGCCAAATAAAAATCTCTCGGTCTCCTGTAACAAAATATATAAAGGATTTATTTCCAAGATAACATACATTTTATTTATATAACTATAATAATAACTTAGTTAAAGGTAGACAAATATCTGAGAAATCAATATTATATAATTTTTATTACTGGGGTAGTGGATAGGTTACAACTTCATTTTGACAAAAATGTGAGAGAATAAAGCATTGGGACTCTCTCTGAAACAGGATCATGGTTCACCCGAAAGCACTTAAAAGTTCTGAAAACACTACACATTCAATAAGAGAATATTCTAATATTCTTTGTTGAGTCATGATTCCTTAAACAAGATTCAAAAGGTGAATAGGTTATTTAAAAAGTGTCAAAATTTAACATTCTAAAATTAGAAAATTATGTAGATTGAGATTTAGAAATAAAATCAGAATAACAAAATTAAGAGACTTGAAACATATGTGACATTTGTAACATGTATAAATAAGAAAAAAGCTACTAGGATATATATAACTCACTCTGATTAGTAAAGTATTAAAAAATACAATTAAATAAAAAGTGGGCTCAAGTATTATAAAAAGATATTTCAAAGAAAAGAGAGAAGGTAATGGTATATCCCACAGCACAAATACGATTGCAATGTATACACATCACATTAAAAATTCTTCACTGCAAGTGTTAGTGTAGTATTTGGGAAAAATGTTACAAAAATTCTTGGTGGAATTTGTACTACATACAGTTGTTTGAGGGAAATTGGGTAATAGAAAGAAAGGTTGAAAATAGTCATGTTCCAACAATTCCTTTATTTCAGTTCTATGTTTATATTCCCGAGAAATGTGTACATGCTTGTAATGTTATGGATGTTGGAACATTCATAACCTCACTACTTTTAGTAGTACAAATAAAAATCAAGTGAGATGCTCTTATTCAAGGGAGGGTGACCTGAGTTAAATGAGAAACATTCAAATTATGGGCTTAAATGATATTACTCAAATGGATATTTAGTATTAAAACAAATGAATTTAATATTTATATGTAGATGTGGATTTCAAAGAAATTATTTTGGGTAAATATGGAAATGTTAAATATATACATGACATAAAACTATCCATATTATACAAACTATTACATAAATTGTTATGTAAATATTAAAAACAATTTCATATGTTCTGTCTGTCTATCTATCATCTATCTACCTATCTATATTAATAATCCATCTATGTCAATCATTTAACTATCATCTATCTCCAATCTATTTATGTATCTATGTCAATCATCTATCTATCTACCTACCTACCTACCTACCTATTAGCCACCTATCCTTATATCCTTGTATCCATCTATCTATATCTATCTCAATAATCTATCTATATAAATCATTTATCTATCTATATCAATCATTTATCTATATCAATCATTTATGTATCATCTATCTATCATCTATCTATATATCTATATTAATCATATATCATCTCTCTATCTATAGCAATCATCTATCATCTATCTATCTATCTATCTATCTCAGTAATCTATCTGTATCAATAATTTATCTATATCAATCATTTATCTATATCAATCATTTTCTGTCATCTATCATCTATCTATTTATCATCTATCTATCTATCATTTATCTATCTATCTATATTTCTATCTATCTATCTATCTATTTTTGTTTGTGTGTGTGTTTGTATCCATACATAATTTGTTTTTTGATTATGGTTACCTCTGAGGCTGGAAGAAAAAGAAAGGAGTAAAATGAATAAGATTTTGAAGAAACATAAGGAAGTTAATTTTAGAAAGTAAAAATACATGAGTATACTACATTTATTAACTATGAGTAGTAAGCATGAACACATTTACAAATTTCAGAGTTTTTACATTAAAACACTATGCTTCTAATTACAATTCATCACTGATTCCATTAAGTTTGTTGCCTGGAGGTTTGAAGTGATCATCTTAAAATATGGCATAGTAAAGGAAGAAGAATTGCCCATTGAAGTAATTTTGGACCACAGGCTTGGATGTTAATCTCCTCATAAAATATCTCCTAGAACACTTTCTAGGATAAAAAGAAAAAGACTTTGGATTTTGAGGAATTGGTTTTGATTTTCATTTTGCTTTAGAATTGTTGTGATCTTGGACATGGTTTATTTAACTCACTTGAGCTTTAATTTTCTACTGTATGAAGTGAGAAATAATTCCTACTTCATAAAGTTCAAGGAGGATGGAATTGATTGACCCATAGGCCCTTCTCTCATATGCTCTCTATAATTTGCATACAAAGAAACATCTATGTGCCATTATGCAACATTTCTTTAGTAATTATGTATGTGTTAATGTGTCCCTTGACTTTACACTTCCTTATTATTGTTGTGAAAATTGGCAGTAGATCTTAGTAATTTATACCATATGAAATGACATGAATAATAATTTTGTAGACAGAATAACATCTTCATAATTGCTTGCTTAAGATTTAAAATGAAGAAAAAGATCTTCACCATGTCTACAATGTTTGTTTTATCAAATGCAATAATAATTTAACTTAAACTACTTGTTTATTGTGACATTAATTCTCTTTTGGAAGCTTAAAGCTAGTGCCAATCACTAACATCTTGTCTGTATCCTACTATTTCATGAAAAGGAAAAGCAAAGTGTGTATTTTTCTGTATGATAAGTTGGTATTTAGTTGATAGTGGGTATTGTAAAAGGATAAATGAAATTATATCGCCACATATAGAAAACAAAATTCTCCAGAGAGCACAACAGTAATCATTTGATTAAAATACCATTTAATTAAAACATCAACTAAAAGCATTAGGTTTTCCTTCAAAAAGTTAGTCATATCTTTGTTTATAATTTTCTCCACATTTTGCCTGTTTCTTTTACTTTCATATATACAAAGAAAGATACTTAAAAAGTATAGCTGCATTTAAAAACAATCCCAGATTTCTTATATACCTATATTTAGAAGTAACACTCTCATTTAATCAAAAGTAAATTACAATCCTGATGTTTACATTCTTTAGTTTTTATTACTCTAAAAATAATTTTCCAAGTGCCAAATTGATCTGTTTTGCAAGTCTTTCCATGTGGATTTTCTTTACCTCTTTTTACTAACATCTTACCAACTAAAATTCCCTTCAATCCCACAGGCTTTTAAATGTAACAGAATGATTGTGTTTTTAATATTGATGATTACATCTGACACGTGTATTTTGGAGCTTGGGTGTATATAGAAAAACAGTTTTAATATATCCTCTAACAGATAGCCACATCCTGATCATTTGGATAGGAAGGTGTAAAAATAAATGCTGAGTTTAAATACATGTATTTAATGCTTTAAAGCCATGCTTGTATCCAGTAAACCAACAGACTGAGCTCCTAAATATGGCTTTGTACACTAACATAAATAAGCACTCTGGCACCTGCTGAACAAGAGACATTTGATTAACTCATTCAAACTTGATTGCTACAAAATTAGAAACAGAGGAAATTATAGGGAGGGAAGAAAATGACTGGTTTTAGCCTCATTTCTCTATTTTGTTGATAGTGAATAAATATAGCTCATAATTTAAAAGTTTCCTAGGACCAATGTGATCTCCAAATCGGAGAAGGAACCCTCAATGAATATTCTTTGACTGTATGAATTCCCCAAAGTAGAAGTGTTTACACATTAAAAAAAACCTAACCCATTAACTGTATGCCAGGCTTAGCTTCCCTACTTTAACCAAGTAGCTTTTTGAGTTATATTTCTTGGAGTTATAAAGACTTCCAAAACAAACAGAGGGCACAGAATACACCTTTTAAGAATTTGTAGGCATTTCATTTGTAAGTGATTGGAACATTGCATTTTATATAGTACATTTTAGTATGTCTAGATACTATTTATTACAATAAAATTTATAGTATACATTAAACACTACATCATATTTTATGTTAATGTATTACAATTAGACTGTTTAATACACCTTGGTAAATATTTTACTTTCTGAAATATTTGAAACTGTGTTTTACACTTTCCACATGTGACAATTTCTTGTATCTGGAAAGGATCCTCCAACCCTAGTTTTGCAGTAGTGAAGCATAGACCAATGTGGAGAGAGAAACAAAACACATTATTCATTCTTTTAAAGCATAATGAACTGTGAAAGTTCAGCAGGGCAGAGCTTGCCCTTATTTTGTTTGAGCTCCAAAATAGAGAATTGAGTGTGAAGAAAGGGGTTTCCAGTTTAATAATAGTCAGTGAACAAAGGAATCAGAATGTTAGTGGGCCAACAGGAGCAGAACGGAGTGCAATAGGGAAGAAATACATTATCTTCACGTTATAATGGGTTGGGGTAATAAATGAAATGTTCTGTAACAAAGACAAGCAAGAGGGAAAGCTAAAGGAGATGGTGCCTGATCAGATGCACTTTTGAACTAAGATTCTTCAAACATATTTGAAGGCTAGTGATTCAATAAACTCTTTAGATTATTAAAGTTCTTTTTAGTTTGAAACTTTATGATAATCAACTAACTTAAGAATAGTTGACCAAAACCTCAGAAATTCAAAGTGGTACTGGTTTTGTGGATACATTTTTAGTGGGATCTGGAAATTTTTAATTTTCTCTAATACCTAGATTGGAATCCCGTTTAACCCATCATCCATCCACCCTCATCTTCAGTAGAAATAAATTAAAAATTGAATACAATCAATTAATAGTAGGGGATTTATTAACTTGTTAAATTTTCACCTTTTCTTAATCTTTTCCCACTGTGAGAGAGGGCAAAGCTTTTACCAGGTTTAACATTTTGCTGATAAGCACTAGCCCTGGCTCTCTGTAAAGGCCAGTTGTCCCTGTTGACTCAACTGCCATAGTATTATTCCTCATCTGGAAATGCACATGTTCCTCAATGCAAAATGTGTGTGAGCAACATCCTAACTAGACTCTAAAATCACAGCAAGGTTTTTAAATCGTCTCTTCCCTTCCCCTCATGTCATGGTCATGTAGACCACCTCACTAGTAGAGAATATTCAGGAGCAGGAGAGACCAGAGGGACAGACAGCAGATTGTCATTCTGAAAGAAATCCCAACAGAGGGATTGATTAACTCAAAAATCGGAGGCTCATCATCACAGTAGGGCAGATGCTGGAGTCATGGACAACAGGCTCCATCTTAGCCTGACTGCTACCTAATGATTCAGTTTTGGGCAAGTGTTTCCCTCTCTATATCAAGTAACATGGGCCTTGTCTAACTGAACGCTGATGTTTACTTACTTTTCTGAAGCCAGTGAGTGACACATATATACATATTATGATAGTGTGTACATGTATATACACTACCATAATATATATAACACACATATATACATGTATATGTATATATAT
>NW_022196894.1:24939849-24998754 GCF_008632895.1 Mastomys coucha | reverse complement strand
ATATATATATATATACACACTAGCAAATTATCATTCTTTCCAACTTGCAACACACTCAGGGACAGTCATTTAAAATGCTTCCATAAAGACCTCTCCTTAGCTGAAATTTGTTTTGGAGTTGGAAAACTGTTCTGCTAATATATATAACATAATTTATATATATATATTAGCAATATATATGCCACTATTATATAATATATACAAATATGTGAAATGCATTTCCATTTCTAATAATGTATTTAATTATTCATACAATTATATATATAATTATATATATATTTATCAACTGATTTTCTTTAATTTGATGTCATTTCATCTACTATTGCTTTCCAATATTACAACAATAAAATTTGTATTAAGTGAGTCTGGAATTTAAAAAAATGCTCTATCATAATCTTTAAAAATTAGTATAGAATGCTGAAGTTTAACATGCTACCCTAAAGAATGATTACAGTAACATCACCACCAAAATGTTTAAATCCATTTACAAAGTTTGGCTGTGTTTATAAGCTTCTCAAGGGCAGTGACTGTGTGATATTTACTAGTCCATGTTTGTACCTTGAAAAATGACTGCCAGGCAACATTGTATATTTAAGAAAGCAGTCTTAATTGGTAGGTAAGCATGAACACAGGGTGGATATTAATAGCCAAGTTTAAATGATATGGAAGCTAATTCATATCATCATGCTAAGATAGGTTAAGGGAAAACACAGACAAGTTTTTTGCACGATGAAGTTTGATGAAATCCATGCTAGAGTCCAGGCACATTCAGTACCACTCCACATTCTTCCCTGTGGAAGTAATGCACATCACAACCCCCAAGACTTACCCCAGGTGCTAGCTTCAGACATCCTATTAAATGCCAAATGGCAATTAGGTTTCTGCATAGCTAAATGATGGTGTGAAACAATGCTTTCCACAACCAGAAAAAAAAAACTGTAGCATGTGATTGTAGCCAATCTTTGAATGAAATTAGTTGTTTAATTCTGACACTCACCAATGGGACAGAATACAGCCTTTGACACTTTAGATAGAGAAAAAGCTGACAGAGTTGCACGTGAATGCACAGGTTTGATGCATGGGAACTATAATATGTAAAGGTCTTCAGAAGATCAAGGTAGATAAGTGAAATGAGCTTATATTGGACATGTGCTTCAGGAGGAAGTAGACTGTTACCTCTCCATCCTTTATCCTCCCTTTGACATATACGACAGTTAATATTAATCTGATACTTAAGTGACATACAATTAGCCACTAGCAGCAATGAAAAAAATACTCTCTAAAATGTAAATAAAAGGGTAAACATGAATTTTTTTCTACTTAACAACAAGGTGTAATATTAACCACATTTTGTATGTTAGGAATGTGGGATTTGGACACAGACACTTACACAAACGTAGTTGCCTACTTGAGCTGCCCACAGATTTCTTCTTGCAAGAGCATATTCTTACTTCAATATTTGGATAAACTTTAAAGAAATTTTGCATAGTTTAATAAAAACAATATTTAAAAATTATTGTGAACCCTTTAATTCTTACACCAGTCATTTTAGGTCAATGTTCTTTGGAAAGGAGATAGAGACTGACTCTGCAGATTTATTGAGAAGATTAGAAATACTTCACTCGAACTCACCAGCAATAGCAATCATTCAATAAAAAATAGCTCTCTCATTCTTTAAAATGTGGGAACTTAAAACACCTATTACTACACAGTTTTATAAAAACTGTAATTCTTGGACTTAAAATGTAAGAAACAGCATTAGTGCCTAGAATCAAGAAACATGGTATAGGGGTAGAAATACCAAGACAATAATGAAAATAACATTAAGTGCTTAGACATAAAGAAGTAGCATCTCCCATGGGTGAGAACACTACCTGGTTATTTAATACAAAGTAGTCAGCTCTCGAAAGTGCATACATGAAGAACAATGATGAACTCAGCATGACAGGTTTTTATTTATGTGTCTATTTAGAAAGATGGAACAGCAATTATTAATGAAAACTATGTCATTGATTTAGAAAGGATATTGTGGTAAGGAAAGAAAGGCAGTAAATGACATAATTGTATTTTAGTTTAAAAACATATTAAATAAAAGGGTGAAACCAGAAACGCTGTTTCCAAGCAACAGTCAGGGTAACATCCAATGTGCTATTACTACTTTGAGTTGTAGCATTTCCATGAAAATGTTAGCATTCCGTTCTAACTAGTCAGTTCTCCTGGGTGGAAGATAAAGGGAAGAAATCTCATTTGTACACAAACCATAAGTACTCTTCAAGCTCTGACCACATTAAATGAAGTGAATTTTTAATATTATATGCTTTTTAGAGTACAAGTTTTCCTATGGTTAAGGCTTTAAGTTCCATAGGAATCTGGGGTTTTAGGAAAGAAGAGGGAAATGTTAGATACATTTGGATTTAACCAGCAATATCTGGGAATGTAAGGCTTGGAGAGAAAGAAATGAACATGATTCAAGGAGAGGATTTAAGTAATGCCTGCGTGAGCAGGGAAGGCACTGCTGGTGGAGAAAAGGGAAGAGGTATAGCACTGTTGGAAAGGGAGGGGGACCCAAAGAACTGTTGGAAGAGTGAGGGGAAGGGAAGGTAGAGGACAGTTAGAAGAGGGAGGGTAAAGGGAGGAAGAACACTGCTGCTGGAGGGAGCGGTTAAGCACCTAAGCAGTTCTAAGACTTGGGCTGACGGGATGTCTAGAAGGAAGAAATAGTATTACTGAGCTAAACCCACCTCAAGCCAGCCAAAGCAATGAACAACTGTTGCCCAGCAATGCTGACTAGTGCTCTAGAGCACAGCTCTTGATTTATCTGGGAAAGTGTGTGTGGTGTATAATCCGAAAATTTACCTACACTTAAGCTACTGTCCAGCTTCAATGTACTCTCCTAAAAATGGCCAGGGTTAGGAGAGGACCTAGCTTCCTGATGGCATCTCTACAGACATCAGTTTTACTACAAAAAGCTCCAGGCAATCTGAAGGTTTCAGACAGATATTGGGTGGGACTGGGGTTAGAAATCTAGTTTCCAGAATCTAAGGCTTGTGTTTCTTTGGCTGAACCCATGAATCCAAGTAAGACTTGTTGAGAGGATAGGAACCCAGTAGGACACATATTGATAGAAGTTAAATTAGATCACTTCTAAAGATTAGCCTCTACATCTTATGGAACTGACACTTAACTCTCTAAAGTGGGCCAAGTAATTGGTAAAGGAGCTCCCTGGTCATTCTATCTTTGCATGGTCTTGCCACTTGTATTTATTTTCTCTGCTCAATAAAAAAGTATTGCCAAGTCCTACTTTATGCTTAAGGCTTACCTGAAGTGCATAGGAAGACAGGATAGAACGACAACAGTGTTTTTTATTTATTTTCATTTGAGACAAACCAAATTGATCTAAGTTGTCCGAACAAAAATCAAAGTCATTAAGAGGATTTGAAAAAGGAATAGAAATAAAATATAACTCAAAGGTTCCTATATCTTGTCGCACAAAGGTGTCTCCTTTATTGCTCATGGTTCATTTCATAAAAATTCTTTAAAATCCTGTGAAATAAAAAGGAGAAAGCAAATGCCAACCTTAAATCCTTTTATTGCTTGACTGAGGCTATGAAGCAATAAAATTATATGGGAGACATGAACACTGTGCAGATGATGCCCTTGGAGAAAGTCCCTAAACAGTCTAAAGAATTGTACCAAAATAAAGAGAAAGGACAACAGACACTGTGGATTTGGGAGAAGAACATTGTAGATGATTCTGTTAATTCAGTAACTGCATGGACATTTAAATTACTATAATTTGTTCCTAGAAGGATGGACCAGAAACATAGTAATCACATATCTAAAAATAATAATAATAGTTTTCCTCTACACCAACATAATCTACCCATACAATTAAGAGCAGGAATATTACATTATTAGAGGTCAATGTATTGAATACATCCTTACGTGTTACTGTAATGATCAAAACCTGGAGCTGGATTTTAATTATGTTTCAAACACAGCACAAAAATAAGTATTAGATTATTAATACTTAATTCAATCAGTAGGTAGCAAGAACACTTCAAATACTGAACGAAAACATTATATAAGTCTATTGTAACTTTGTTGCTATTATTATATTTATTTTTTCTAATAAGAGAAACAAGATGCTTTAGAATTTACAAATATAGAATTTTATTTCTTAAGGGTTACTCTTATGTTCTAATTTTGTTAGAAATATAGATGGCTGAAAATCTTTTCATCTATCTAAATTATTTAAACTTGATCATTTGTACAAAAACCCACTTTCTTGCGTTTCTTGACATCTGTGATGACAGAGAAATAAAACCATGAATATTTCTCTTGAGTTCATTTTCTCTCTGTCTCTGTCTCTGTCTCTGTCTCTGTCTATGTCTCTGTCTCTGTCTCTCTCTCTCTCTCTCTCTCTCTCTCTCTCGGTTTTGAAATAAAAAGAACAAACAGACCACAAATCAATATAATAAATATGAAGTGTCTACCAATTATGTCTTTCTAATTTGTTTTACAAAGTATGCTAGATTTTCCACTCCACACTAAACAGGAAAACTTATCAAAAGCTGCTTCTAATTTTAGCAAAACCAAGGAATACATGAAATAGTTAAGAAGTATGTGGAAATAAAAGCAACAGTTAGAAAGAAACCTAATCTTGAGTTCTTTATCAATTTTCACATTTGGCTTACCTTGTGAGAAGTCAGAGCTCCTAACTTTAGAGTCCTGCCTGCCGCTTATCCCAAACTTAGCCCTGGTGTGAGTTTCTTTCTGTGTTTTTATAGTCTCAGTTCTACTCCACTTACTCCAACCCCTGTCGTTGCTTTCTCTTACATCAGTTCTACAGATTTTCAACGGAACATTTCACCAACTCTCTCCCTCTCTCTCTCCCTCTCTCCCTCTCTCCCCCCCCTCTCTCTCTCTCTCTCTCTCTCTCTCTTTCTCCCCCTCCCTCCCTCCATCCCTCCCTCCCTTTCTCCTTCTCCCTAGCCTTTCTCCTCGACCACTCCCTTTCTTCCAGTCTCTCCCCTCCTCTCTCACCCCTCCCCTTTCCCCATTTCCCCCTTTTCCTTTCCACATTTCTTCTATCTCTTGCTTTGATTGTGGTATTTGAGTAGTGATAGTAGCTCACCTCTGGAAAACTTAAGTACACACTTAGCTTTGTGCTCAGTTGCAGCAGCATCTCTATCAGAGCTGTTAGTCGAGCTCTGAGTATTAAAAATGTATTTGATTTGCAAAGGTCACCAACAAGGTTTAAAAAGTCTCAGCAAAGTTTAAAAAGATTATAATCAGACACATACTGTTTTATTGGTGGGGTTAGGGACCCTTACATCACACGGTCATCTGCAGAAATGATGAGTGGTTTGTGCCTTGGGAGCACTATGCCATGTCCTTGAATCAGACAGGTACTTCTTAACTGACATGGTTATATTAGGAAACGGGCTACTAACAAACCTATAAATAAAGCACTGTGGCATGTGGCCATAAATGCAGAGGTTAGAGTCACCCTTATCTTGCTCTTGTTGTCTTTTATTTCACCCAAAATATTCCCTGTTCTGTCTGAAAATTTTCTTCATCTTCATTTCCTGGAAATCACATTTCTTGGCACATGTACATTAGTTAAAAAATGACTGAGCTTATAGGCACCTTCTGTGTTATTAGATCATCATTGGCTTGTTTGATTTACTGTGGCTCTCCATTTATCAGATACAGTAACTGAGGCTAGAAATATGCACTGACTCAGTCAGTGAGGACACACACCTATGGGTGCTGCCAGAGCTAGATTACAAATTCATATCCTATTTCCATATCCAGTTCTTTGCCCATGGTTGCATTCTGTCTATTTTAAAAGCTACCAGAAAGAATCTAAATCAGATTATATTTTTGCACAAATAGAAATAAAATTGTTCTTCCTTGGTTTTGCTTACAAGCCATATAAAATACTATTCACTAGCATAGGAACTATTGCATGGTTAATTTGGAGTTACATAGGCGAGCCAACCAGAGCACACTGAATTGGTGGGACAGTAAAGCACTTTGTTTTTATGAAGGGCTTCCAGGGATAACATATGTCTCAACAAGCCTGAAATCTGAGCAGTTGGCAGCAGTGGTTCCCAAGTCAAGATAAAAATATATCCTAATTGTGGAACCTTGTTTAGACATTACTGCCGTAAAAAAATTATGTTAAGCTTGAATCCACATGATGGAAAACTCTCAATATAGTTTTAATGGACACATCATGATGCTACCACAGCCAGGATCTGTGATGTCCCACCCACCCCAGCATTCTGACAAATGATATCTATAGCTGATTTATTCCAGATCTGTCCATGTTACACAGTCCAAAGATTCCAGCCTATTTGTGGATTATGTTGACCTAATTCAAAAGTTTAACTTAACTGTTCTGCAGCGGAAAAAAAAAATAACAGCAGTTTATTCCAGGAACGCAGCCATGGTACATTGAAGTAATTTGAACAGGCTTCTGTACATTGCACACTTATGAGGGACTTACTTATATACTTTACATTATCCTACAAAAGAAAGGGAAGAGGCAACATACAAAGATATATAAAGATGGAGAAAATAAGCATCCCATGACAAGGTGGGGGAGGGGAAGACAAGAGAGAAAATATTAATGAAATCTTTTCAGCCAATAGATCATTATTTCATTCAGATAGCAACCTTGTTAAGGAGCAATTATTCACACCTAATAGGAAACAAGCAAACAAACCACAACAACACTGCACATCTTTTAAAGAATAGTTAAAGTACCCATTGCTTCAAAGTGATGGGACCAGAGACTGGGTATTGTTTTTGTTAGTTGGGATTCTGGTAGTAAAGAGAAAGCACATTCAAACTGAGCAATTGAAAATGTCATTTGAGCAGAGCGCACATACTAGAAGAGATTGTCAGTAAAAGTAAGAGGTCCAGTAAAAGGCAGGCAGCCTGTATCCTGAAGCCTACATACTCTGTTATTGATTATAGGGACTCCAAAACAGAAGAATTCAGAGAAGCATAGTTACCTGTGACCTTCTATAAAAAACCATCCAAACAACCAAACAACCAACCAAAACAAAACCCACAAAGGCAAATTAAATGCAGTACTATTTACAATAGAAAATTTATAAAATCAGTGAGTGATAGATAAGTACAATGTGGTATGTATACCATGGAGTACTGTTTAGACATAAAGAAAAATGAAGTTATATTGTGGGTAAATGTGTGGAGCCAGTAACCATGATGTTAAATGAAATAAACCAGACTCAGAGATCCATTACCCATTTCCTTTCATATGTGAAGTATAAAAAAATTACATGGTAGAAGAAGGGGAGCTATTGAGGAAATGGAAGGGGTTGATCAGTGAGAGGGGAGGAGAGATACAATAGGAAAATGGGATGATTGAAGTACATCATATCCATGCATGCAAATTGCCTTCTTTATCCTTTTTATTACCACATTCAACCTGCTTGGTCAAGTGAGGTTCATTGAAATATATACAGTTTGTATACACAAATCTGTCTTTTAAGGCACACAGTCCAATGAGTTTTGAAAAGTGCAAGCAAGTACTATTTAACTTTAAAAAAAAAAAACAGAACATTTCTATGTCTCATGAAAATTCCCTGGTGCCCCTTTTCCATCAACCTCTACCTCCAACCTCTACTCCTCACCCCTGTAGACTTGAAGGCTGCCCTGACAGTATACTTTTCCAAAGGATAAAGAAACAACCCACACAATATGTGGTTCTGTTGCCTGGATTCCTTCACTGAGAATGATTCATTTAGACATTTACCCATGCTGTTATATATTTCTTACCTTTTTGCTTTATTACTGAGCTGGCTTTTGTTTAATTTACATGGTGCATTCTACCTTTGCTCCAGAGACAAGCTTCACTTATTCTTGATTGTGTCCTTTGGTTGCTCATTGAGCATGTTTGGCTTTTAAACATGTAAAACTATTTTTATTCACCGGAGACATAGGAAGGCACATTATTTTTTAATCATGTATTTCAAAGTCTTGTGTCATTATTGTGCTTGTCTTAATAATGACTGTAGAAAGTTACAACCTTACCCACTTTTTGAAAAGTTTGAAGATACTTGTATTTTTTCTCAAATATTTGGAAAATCCAACAGTACATAATTATGAGATCCAATACTAAATTCATCTAAGCCATTTGTTTCTTTAAGGGAAATTTTTACTAAGCTTTCAAAATCTTTAACTTTTGATATTCATTTGTATAGTATATCCAAAGAAACTGTCACAATTTTGCAATTGACATCCATGAATTTCATTAACCATTAAGTCAATGTAATTCATACAATTACTTCTTTTTCTTTCGTTATCTGTAAGAAAATTTTAATGTCACTATTTTCTACCTGACTTTAGGATTACTTTGTGAACTCTTTTGTCTTGATCATTTAATTTGAAACTGTATCCATTTTATTTATTTGGATTATTAATCTCAGGTGTCACTACTTTTTCTCTGCTACTTTATCATTTAATCAGCTGATATATGTATTATGTCATTACTTCCCTTTTCCATATAGATTTAATTTGTATATTATTTTAAATTTTCTTAAGGTGAGAGCTGAAAGGCTTGATTATATGTTTTTTCTTTTAATATAATTATTATAAATTATCTTCAAAATATCATCACTTTAGTTGTTTTCTCTATCTTTTGACATATTTTAAAACTTTTATATAGTTTGAAATATTTGTGTGATTTTTTTTATTATTTAGTTTGTTATTTTTTTACACTCCAGAACTTATTCACTCCCCCCTCAACCATCTACTCTCTGACAGTTCTACGTCCCATAATTCCTCCCCACTCTCTATGTCCCATGAGGATGTCCCCACTCCCAAACCCCTCTTCCCTCCCCAGATGACTTCTAAACTTCCTGAGGCTTCCAGTCTCTTGAGGGTTAGGTGCATCATCTCTGATTGACCACAGACTGGGCAGTCCTCTTCTGTATATGCGTTCTCATATCAGCTGATATATGCTGCCTGTTTGATGGTCCAGTGTTTGAGAGATCTCAGGGATCCAGATTAATTGAGACTGCTCTTTCTCCTACAGGGTTGCCCTCCTCCGCAGCTTCTTCTAGCTTTTCTCTAATTCAACCACAGGGGTTAGCAACTTCTGTCCACTGTTTGGGTGCAAATATCTGCATCAAACTCTTTCAGCTGCTTGTTGGGTCTTTCAGAGGGAAGTCATGATAGGTCCCTTTTTGTGAGCGATCCATAGGCTTAGTAATAGTGTCAGATCTCGGGACCTCCCCTTGAGCTGGATTCCACCTTGGGACTGTCCCTGGACCTTCTTTTCCTCAGGCTCGTCTCCATTTCCATCCCTGCAGTTCTTTCAGACAGGAACAATCATGGGTCAGAGTTTTGACTGTGGGATAGAAACTCCATCACTCATTGGATGCCCTGTCTTTGTGCTGGTAATGGGCACTATCAGGCATTTCATCTAAGGTCCCTCCCTTTGAGTCCTAAGAGTCTCTCACCTCCCAGGACTCTGGTACATTCTGGAGGGTCCCCCCAATCTCTTACCTTCTGAGGTTGCCAGTTTTCATCCTTTCTGTTGGCCCTCAGGGCTTCAGTCCTTTTTCCTCACCCAGACCAGGTTCCCCTCTCCCCTAGTCCCTGACCTCCTTCCACTTTCCCTCCTAGGTCTCTCCCTCCATTCCCACTTGTGATTGTTTTCTTCTTCCTCCCAAGTGGGACAGAGGCATCCTTACTTGGACCCTTTATCTTGTAGACCGTTTTGAGTTCTGTGGACTCTATCTTAGGAATTCTGTACTTTATTTATTTATTTATTTATTTTTGGCTAATATCTACTTAATAGTGAGTACATATCATGCATATCATTTTGGGTATGAGTTACCTCACTCAGGATTATATTTTCTAGTTCCATACATTTGCCTGTAAAACTTGTCCTTGTTCTTAATAGCTGAGTAGTATCAACTATGTAAACAAACTCAAAGAAAAAAATCACATGAACATCTCCTTAGATGCAGAAAAAGCATATGAAAAAATACAACACCCCTTCGTGTTAAAATTATTGGAGAGATCAGAAATTCAAGACTCGTACCTAAACTTAATAAAAGCAATTTACTGCAAACCAACAGCCAATATCAAATTAAATGGAGACATACTTGAAACAAACTCATTGAGATCGGGGACAAGACAAGGATGCCCACTCTCTCCACATCTATTCAATATAGTACTGGAAGTGCTAGCTAGAACAATAAGACAACAAAAAGACATCAATTGACAAAGAAGAAATAAAGTTAACACTATTTGCAGATGATGTGATAGCGTACTGACTGGTTTTGTGTGTCAACTTGACACAGGCTAGAGTTATCACAGAGAAGAGAACTTCAGTTGGGGAAGTGCCTCCATGAGATCCAGCTGTGGGGCATTTTCTCAATTAGTGATCAAGGGGGTAGGGCCCCTTGTGGGTGGTGCCATCCCTGGGCTGGAAATCTTGGGTTCTATAAGAGAGCAGGCTGAGCAAGCCAGGGGAGCAAGCCAGCAAGGAATATCTCTCCATGGCTTCTGCATCAGCTCTTGCTTTCTGACCTGCTTGAGTTCCAGTCCTGACTTCCTTTGTGATAAACAGCAATGTGGAAGTAAGCCAAATAAACCCTTTCCTCCTCACCTTGCTTCTTGGTCATGATGTTTGTGCAGGAATAGAAACCCTGACTAAGACAGATAGTATACATAGTCACTCTATAATTCTACCAGAGAACTTCTCCAGATGATAAACTACTTCAACAAAGTGGCCAGATATAAAATTAACTCAAATAAATCAGTAGCCTTCCTTTATACAAAAGGTAAACAGGCTGAGAAAGAAATTAGGGAAACAACTCCCTTCACAATAGCTTCAGATAGTATACACCTTAAAGTAACTCTAACCAAACCCATTAAAAATCTATATGACAATAACTTCAAGAATCTCAAGAAAGAAATTGAAGATCTCAGAAAATAGAGATCTCCCATGCTCATGGATTGGCAGATTTAATATAGTAAAAATGACCATCCTATCAAAGAAAATCTACAGATCCAATGCAAGCACCATCATAATCCCCCCAAAATTCTTCAAAGACATGACAAGAGAAATTCTCAAATTCATCTTGAAAGGTAAAAAACTCGGGCGGTGGTGGTGATGCACACCTTTAATCCCAGCACTTCGGAGGCAGAGTCAGGTGGATTTCTGAGTTCAAGGCTAGCCTGGTCTACAGAGTGAGTTCCAGGATAGCCAAGGCTACACAGAGTAACCCTGTCTTGACAAAACCAAACAAAGAGAAAGGTAAAAAACTCAGAATAGAAAAATCAATTCTTAACAATAAAAGAATGGCTGGGAGAATCACCATCCATGACCTCAAGCTTTACTATAGAAAAATAGTGATAAAAACTACATGGCATTGGTATAGAGATAGACACTTTGATCAATGAAGTAGAATTGAAGACCCAGAAATAAACCCACACATTTATGGACACTTGATCTTTGACAAATATGCCAAAAACATACAATAGAAAAAAAGAAAGCATCTTCAATAAATGGTGCTGATCTAACTGGATGTCTGTATGTAGAAAAATTAAAATAGACCCATATTTGACACCTTGCACAAAGATCAAGTCTAAGTGGATCAAGGACCTCAACATAAAACCAGATAGAATGAATTTAATAGAAAAGAAAGTGGGAAAGAGCCTTGGACTCATTGACATAGGGGTAAATTTCCTAAATAGAACTCCAATGGCTCATGCTCTAAGATCAAGAGTTGGTAAATGGGACTTCATGACACTGGAAAGCTTCTGTAAGGCAAAGGACATAGTCAATAAGATAAATTGACAACTTATAGATTGGGAAAAAAATCTTCCCTAACTCCACATCCAATAGAGGCTAATATCCAAAATATACAAACACCTCAAGGAGCTAACCACCAAACAACAACAACAACAAACAAACAAACAACACGATCAAAAAAATGGAGTATAGAACTAAAGAGAAAATTCACAACAGAGGAATCTCAAATGACTGAGAAGTACCTAAAGAAATGGACAAAGTCCTTAGTGATCAGAGAAATGCAAATTAAAACAACCCTGAGATTCGACCTCACACCAATCAGAATGGCTAAGATTAAATCCTCAGGTGACAACCCATGTTGGAGAGGATGTGGAGAAAGAAGAACACTCCTCCATTTGCTGGTGGGAATGCAAACTGGTATAACCACTATGGAAACCAATCTGGATGTTCCTCAGAAAATTGGAAATAGATCTATCTGAAGACCCAACAATACCACTTTTGGGAATATACCCAAAAGATGCCCCACCATGCCACAGGGGCACGTGTTCCACTATGTTCATAGCAGCCTTATTTGTGATAGCCAGAAGTTAGACTCAATGCAGATGTCCTATAAAATACTTTTCATTATGAAACTATTGGTTACTTAAACATCTCATTACTCTTTTAAACATTTGGTAATAATTTATTATTTATTATTATATTATTGGTTTCTAGCTTGTTTTGTTGGCAGGCAGGATATTTTCTATGATTTTAATTCTTTTAAAATTTTAAACATTTTATAGCTAACTATACTATATTATATGGTATTTCTTGCATATTTGTAAAACAGTGCTAGCTCATTATTATTGAATAGGTAGTTATACAAATCTTAACTTAGGTAACCAATAATGGTCTAATCTATATTTTAATGACATTTTTTCTACTTAATTCTCAAAATTCCTAAAAAGGAACTCCTGATGTATATAAGTACAATTACAGTCTATTCCTTTTTCAGTATTGTTTGCTTTGATTGATATAATTTTCTTTGCCTTTTAAAAGATTGGGAACATTTCCTTTTACTATGATGAAACTTATAAATTTTATCTTTGAGAAAACTTCAGTCTCTTGAAACTCATTTTGAGTGTAGTAAATTTGTCCATTATGATTGTGTTTGTGTGTGTGTATTAGCAGTTGTGTTATGTGTTTATGAGTGTGTACATTCAGGTGGAGGTCTTACACAACCTTATGTATTTTACTTAGAAAAGCCACCTTGGCCTTGAGCTCAGGTCTGCCCAGTGAGCTCCATGTTTCTTTTTCTACTCCCCAATGCTATGATTATAAGTGCATCTGTCATAACTTCTGGGAATCAAGATCAGGCCATCATTCCTGGGAGGTAAGCACTCATCCTTTCTTTCCATTGTTGTCAGCATGTTTTAACTTTTTTTCCCTATTACTTTTATTTTTAATTAATGTGTGTAATATTTGGTTAAAAAGATTCCTACAAAAATGGCAGAATTGGTTCATTTTTTATTTCTCCAATCTTACAATAGCTCTTCAGCCACTCTGTTTTAACTATTAGTCATTAATGGTGATATAAGCATTATATAAATCATTGGTTTTCCTTTTATCTCCTTTGCTTTATGTTGCCTTTGCTCCCATTCTACCTTACTTTGACTTATTATTTAAAGCGATTCACTTTTCAGAAAAAAAAAAAACCACCTCATTTTATTTGTAATTATATTTATTTATGTGGTTTTGTGCATATGAATGCAGGTGCCTAAAGATCCTGGAAGAGAGTGTAAGATCCCCTGGAACTACTGTTACAGCAGCAGGTGGTTGCTCAACAACTGATGAGAAATGAACTCAGGTTCTCAGCAAGCACAATATGTGTTCTTAACCACTGAACCACCTCTAAGCTCATATTATACTCCATCACATCTCCATAAACTTCCTCACATCCTAGTTCTTTTCTCCACATGTATTCTGAAACAATCTTTCTGTAATATATATGCATATATATTCATTGTCTCTCACAAACCCTTTACCCTATTGTTATACATTTTGATTTCACATGTTCTGTCCTTGTAATCATCATTATTTTAAAATGCTTTGTTTTAGTGGTGTGTGTGTGTGTGTGTGTGTGTGTGTGTGTGTGTGTGTGCGCGCGTGGTACAATGGATATGGGTGCCTACATATGTCAGAAGAGAGCATGGGCTACTCTGGAGCTGGAGTCACAAATAATTGTAGATGCCAGGAATCAAAGGAAACCTGGGTCCTCTACAAAAGCAGCAAATGCTCTTCACCATTGAGACATTTCTCCAGCCCCTTACAATTCTGATATTGGCTAACATAGTTATTTGTAGCAAAAAATACATATTTAAGAATTTACATTTGTCACAACATTTACCATGGTTGCCAATGGTTTTCTGTCTATATGGCATATACATTTAGAGTGACATTTCAAAGTATAGCTACTTTTCTTTGTCTAAGTAACTTAGGGAGTTTACTCTTCCTGTCATTTATCTTTTCGACTGTATGATATTGGATAGGAACACTGCTACTGTCTGGATGTGATACACTTGGTTGTAGTAATTTTAATATTCAGCTTGGGTCTTCATTTTACTTTTATTATTGGAGAACTTTATAGTTCTGTGCATTGTATTTTGATCACATTTACCCCACTACTCTTTAATGTCCCTCTCCTTCTGTTGTATCCTTCCTTATGTGCAAGCATGCCTTCTCCTGCTTTTGGTTTTATTCTGACCCGCTGAGTTTAATTACAGGTGATTCTCTGAGAATGAATAAAGAGTGGTTTGCTGGCTTTTATGTAATTTGCCAGTGGCTACACACCCAAGAAAAATGTCTCCATCTCCTTGGAAACCATTAACTTCCTAGAGTTGCTGAAGGAAGAGTAAAACTTTCATAAGTTTTCATAAGCCCCTCTCACTTCCTTGATGGAGCTTTGAAGACTACTAAAGATAGTCTTGTGTGGTTGTTCCAGCCACTGAGTTTTTAAATTCCAGTGGCCTTGTCATATCAATAGAAGTACTATTTCACAGTGTTTGTCCTCACTCTCTAACTCTTACATTCTTTTTGCGCCGTCTTCTGCAAAGTTCCCCAGGGAATCATCAGGAGGTGTGATATCGGTTTTCCACTTGAAGGTTAACAATCAACTCTGATTTATTATTAGCACCTGGATCACTTAGGTGTCTCCAAATACCCACTACTCACTGCAATGAGCAGGTTCTCTCATTAAGGCTGTGAGCCACACTAGGCTATCAGAAACATGCCTAACTAGAAGACAACTATTATAGATTCCTCTCTAGAGACTGTGACACACATCGCAACACATTCCATACTGGGCATTAGTTACATAGGGCAAGCCTCAGGGACAAGCAGCAAGAGGTTGACTACCCTACAATTGTCATGGCACTAGTGAACATATCCTGCCTGGAAGGTCAATACTACAGTATGAAGTGTTGACAGCTAGATAAAGTTGTTGCTGTTTTTCTACCCCAGGAGTCTGCATAGCATCTTCCAACATTATGAATGATAGTCAACAGGGAGGGAGCTTCTAATTCAATTCCAGCTTGATGGTTAATACAATAAAAAGGCTGTGGTATCTTGAGTAATAGCATCATACTTTGTAGCTCTGATTGGCAACAAAGAGCAATGTCTGGGTTTTTTAGAGACTCTCTTGGGTCTTCCTGATCAGCAACTGATGAGGGTATTTGTGGGAAAACTTTCTACTATCTCTTCAAATATGTTCCTCATTTTTTAACTTCAGTTGTAATATATGCTAGATTCAAATTTCTTGGAGAACCTGATATTTTTAAACATACTTTCTAATGTACTTCAGTTTGATACTTTTCTTGATTAAGCTTAACATGTATGTATTGTTTTCTCTTCTGAATCCAGTTTTTACCTGTGGTTTTTTTTGCATGATGCATGCCTCTAGAATGATTATGTTTTACTTACACCTGTGGATTTCAGCAAGTCTTTACTCTTCATCAGCCTATACTTTATTTATTTATTTTCTTTAGTCATAATTCCAATAGTTTAACTTTTTCAGTTGTGGCTAGACTATAACCATAGTGTTCTTTCTTAAGTTACTACCCAATAGGAAACAACTTCTAAGCACTCGTTCCCAAGAAAGGACATACAATGATTTGAACCACCTCTTGTCTCGTTCTAATTCATTAAAATTAACATTTCTAATTCATTTAAAATTGATATTTATATATTATATAAATATATATGAAATATATGCATTTCATGGTTTTGTGGAGGTGATTGTCTTAAAGCTCTCTATTCACTAAATGAACACAAAATTTCCCATTATTTTTAGTTTTTTGTATTACAAGGTATCTTGATAGCATCTCTATCCCAATTTTAGGGATATTAAATAGATTCAAAGATCACTTTTGTAGAAACAAGCCCTACAGTGTGCATTTTATTTGATATCCACCTTGTCCACCACCTGTTTTACTGCACAAATTATGCACATAAGAAAGGGATTCTAAAGTGGGACAAGCCTCCTCATGTTTCCCTGTGCATGTATCCTGTAGTAAAGGTCAGAGGCTGAATTTCAATTTCAACCTGATGCCCATGGCTGAGGGACCAATTTCTGTCTCTGCTGCACCATGCAAATTCTCAGTTTCTGCCCACTTTGTACTGATGTTCTAAGAAGTATTTTTTTTTTATTTTTTGAGATTATAATATATATATAATTTCCTCTTTCCTTTTCTTTCTACAAATATTCCTACATACCTCTTCATTGCTCTTTATCAAATTCATAGCCTCCCTTTTCTTTACATAAATATGTATTTAAATATATTATTAAATAAATAAATACAACCTGCTCTGTCTATATGATGATCTTTTATGTAGTTCACATCTGAGCACATTGAGCCTCTGAAGCTAGAGTAACAGGGGCTTTCCCAACAGACACTATATTTATCCAAAGAATATTTGCTTTCACCTTTATTTTTATAGAGATGGAGCTTCAGTTGGCCTGAGTAGCCTTATTTCAGCGCTGTTTTTACAGCCTCTCTCTTTGCTGACTTTAATGGAACACCCTTGTCATCTGATACCTCCATCCTTTCCCCATAAGTTCATGTTTACTAGTTATAGTTACATGAACTACAAAATTTTACTACTTAACTATAGTTAAAGGTTACAGATATTCTGGGGATACTAGAAGTCAGTGTCACAAACACATACACACACATAGACATATGCGCATACACATACATATATGTACATGTGCACAACATACATATATATGCACATATACATACAGAGAAGTGTTTATACTCATATTTGTCCATATATGTGTTTATATATGTACACATATATGGGTACAAACAAATGTGCATACAGTTAAGCACACAGAATGATACACAAATTTACATGAATACATACCTAAACATATATAAGGTATCATGGAAATCCAGTTGCTTACACTGGAGGCATCAAATCAAGAACAACAATAATAATACCCTTTTAGAATACAATATCAAAACTTAAAAACATCTTTTTTGATTTATATGACAGTTTTGTCTTTTGATGATACATTGTTTTTATTCATATTTTAAAAATCAAAATGCAATTCCATAATTTTCTCTTGCTTTAGTTTGCTTTATTTTATTCCAGTGAAATATTGACTGAAAGCAACTTGAGGAGGAAAGGGTTTATTTCAACGTACAGACTATAGCCTCTTATAGAAAGAATTCAGGGCAGAAATTCAAGGAAAAACGCAGAAGCAGGTACTGAGGTAGAGTCCCTGGAGGACCATTGCTTATTGGCTTGCTTTCTATTATTCAATCAAATTGTTGTTTTCAAGGCAGGACTAACTTCTCAGGGGTGGCACCACCCATAGTAGATTGGGCCCTTCTACATGAATTATAATCAAGAAAATGTCTCACAGACTAACCTACAAACCTGAT
Source organism: Mastomys coucha (assembly GCF_008632895.1). Classification (NCBI taxonomy): domain Eukaryota; kingdom Metazoa; phylum Chordata; class Mammalia; order Rodentia; family Muridae; genus Mastomys; species Mastomys coucha. The sequence goes on along the minus strand of NW_022196894.1, from coordinate 24,981,018 downwards.
GGAGACATTTTCTCAAATGGATTCCCTTTTCCAGGTATGTTTGTCTGGATTAGTGCCAAGCTGACAAAAATCAACAATCAAGACTCATTCCCTTTTCCTGTCTCTAACCACTCCTATGTCTTCTCCATCTCATTCCTCCATTCTTTATCTCTAATTTATGATGTAACATTCTTCAAATAAACTTTTAAAAATAGATTTGTAATTGAAAAGTAGGATTACATCAGTCTTCCATTCTTTTTCATTCTTCCAGCCCCTCCCAGGTACCATTCTTCCCATTTACTCTACTCTCAAACTGATAACCTCTTTTTCTTTGATTATTGTTCACACACACAAACACACACACACACACACACACACACACACACACACACACCTACAACCTAGTACATCAATTTTTGCTGTTTGCACCCATGTGATTTCAGGCCTGACCATTGGATAACAAAGAAAGAGATCAATCTCTGGAAAATGCTAATTTTGCCTGTTTATCAGTCATAGCTTCATTGTGGTTCATTGTACATGGGATGTCTTCATCAACTCTTTCTCCTCACAGCTCAGGGAACTCAGTGGAACAATAGGCAGAAAGAATGTAAGATCTGAGGGGTTGACGAACTCCAAGGAAACAAGGCCCTGTGAATTAACAAGAACAATACACAGATGAACTGACAGACTGTAGCAGCATGTGGATGGTTCACACAGGCTGGAGTCAAATGGGACTCCAGTACTGAGAAGCAGACATAAGCTCACATCCTAACCCATAATGTGTCTCCAACTTACAATCATTCACAAATGAAAGTTTAGTTTTTTTTCAGTAGAGATTCACTGGGTATACAAATCATAACTAAGGCCAGGTCCCATGGCCCCCAGTAGAGGGCCAAGGCCAGGTCCTATGGCCCCCAGTAGAGGGCCAACGCACATAATCGCAATGATACTTTTGGAGCTTCTTTGTTTAATAATGTTTTGTTAGTGCCCTTTCCTTCTTTTATTCACATGAGTCATTTGCATATGTAATATATACATACATATTCTGGTTTTATATTTTTATGGATTTCTCTGTTTGTGTCTCAGAGTCTATATATGTTTATCAGTCTATACATGTTTCCAGAGCTTTATCTTTGGTATTTTCTTTCTCTTTTTTTTGTTTCCTTCTTTTTTTGTCCCAGTCTGGTTCATTTGTTTTTACTTTCTCTATTATTATTATAATTATAATTATTATTATTATTATTATTAATTGCTATTAGATGCCTGTATGTAGGCTTAGATTTTTTCAAAACCTATTATATTTACAATTTTTAAACACTTCCACCTCTTTTCTAGCCCACTAACCAGAGGTAGGGGGAAAAGAAGGTTAATAGGAAAAGGGGATGTAGACCAGTTTAGCAGTAGTTCCTTAGGGCAATTAGTTGTAAGAATACCAGAAGTCCAGTTCAATGGCAAACGCTGAACTCAAATCAGTAGTGGCTTTTCAATCCAAAAGAAATAACAAGGCTCAGTTAGTGGCAGCAGTCAGAATCAGATGGAATACAATGAGAAGTTCTTTGGGGTATTTCTCTCTATGAAGTGAAGACCAGAGAACACCAGGAAGACCAGAGAAAAAAAAGCTTAGTAGGTATGATTTTGGTCATGGAAAGTTCATGGAGACAATTGTAGCTGAGGTCACTCTAAGCCTGGACTTTGATTTGTATTTTCTTTTAGACACAATTGATGTTGAAAGAGAATGTTTGTGTTAGGTGTTTAGAAAAGTTTGTCTATTTATGCTTTTAAGGCTTTTCTCATCTTGACCTATGGATGATATGCTGCATCTTGATTCAAAACCTAATTAAGACTTCTAGCAATAGGGGATATGAAGCCTGAACTGGCCATCTCCTGTAGTCAGTGAAGGGATTTGGATACCAACCTGTTGTGGGTTTGTTCTAACGCTTGGATTATATTAATTGAGTCTCCAAAATTTCATGAGAATCCACAGGTAAGATGCTGAGGGTCCCTGCCCCCAATTGGTTTTGATTGGTAAATAAAGTTGTTGGTGGCTAATTGCTGGGCAGGAAGACAGAGGCAGGACTTAAGACTTCCTAGGCAAGGGACCAAGGGAGGAAGAACACAGTGCCAACATGCCAGGAAAGGAGTAAAGACATGGTCTGAGAGATGCAGAAGAGGGAACATAGCTAACATATACGAGTCAGGGACCATGGCCCAGGAGGGCTACAGGTATGAGACAGTCAATATGGAATGCAAATTTAGTAAGTGATGAGTCAGGAATATCAAAGGGGAGAGTATGTTAGCTGTGTGGAGGTTAAAAAATGGCCCAGCCATTGAGCTGTTTAAGGCATACCAAGAACATTGAGGCAGGTAATGAGGAACACATAGCGACCACCAGGTCGATTAGAGAAGAGATTAATTACAACTACAATACCAACACAGCTACAAAACCTTTAATCTATAATTTGTTCTACTTACAAGATATACTTGGTAAAGAAATTGTGGGGGTGGCCAACCAGACACTGCTTAGAGACCCAGAACCAGAGGTTGGATAGCCCAGAGAATTATGATAGACTCAAACATGATTGCAAAAATAAAAAATAAAAAATAAAAATAAATAAATAAATAAAAAGATTGATGCCTAGCCTAGCCCAATTGTCATTAGAGAGATTTTACCCAGCAACTGATGGAAACAGATCCAGTGACCCATAGCCAAACACTAGGCAGATCTTGGACCATCCTGCAGAAAAAGGGGAGGATGAATAGCAGGGGCCAGAAGGTTCAAAGATAGTACAAGGAAACCCATAATTCACTGAATGCAAGAATTATTTACTCAGTTTCATTATCTCTTCTAAATAACTTCATGAAGCCCATTCTTGTGAAATCTAGAGGGATGTCTTGATTAGAATAAAGGAAGTTCAGACATACAATGGCACAGTCCACATTCCACATCTCCAAGATTTGAGTCTAGTAGTGATGAACTTGACCATCATCATTATCATGAACTATCAAGAACTTCTTGGAAACCACCATTCTGCATGTTCTGTTGTTTTATTATTCTACTTAGCTTGTGTAACCTGTGAAGTAATTATAAGTAGGGTAGGAGGGAGAATCACTTTTCTTCATTGGTGAAGACTCTTTGATCCTACACCCATGCACATATAGGAAGCACTAAGTGAATTCAGTGGTTTTTTTTTTTTTTTAAAGAGCTTTTCCTATGGGGGAAGGGAAAGTGGTGGGTTGCATAATGGAGGGATCAGACAGACAGGAAGTGGGTATGAACACAGTATATACATGGATAAAGAGGATGTTACTATTGCCTACAAACTCAGAGAGAGGTAAGCAGGTAACTCACAAATTTCATATGGGACTTTATCAGCCGTTATCTCTGATAAAGAGACGATATGAGTGTAATGTGTTCAGAACTCATCCCCAACTGTGTATAAATATCTTTTCTTTCTCTTTTCTTCTGATTATTTTAAGGGACTTCTCAGTTGGAGTGAAAATAAAAACTTTATAGAAAAATTCAGAAATATTTCCCTTTTTTTTTTGGCTTTTCGAGACAGGGTTTCTCTGTATAGCCCTGTCCTGGAACTCACTCTGTAGACCAGGCTGGCCTCGAACTAGGAAATCCGCCTGCCTCTGCCTCCCAAGTGCTGTGATTAAAGGCGTGCGCCACCACCGCCCGGCTCCAGAAATATTTTTAAAAACAACAAAAAAGAATATATACTGACCACACAAGTAAATTGCTTTTTTTTTGAAGCAGTACTGGCTAGAATAGGGAAGAAACCCCTAGAAGAGCCTGGTATCTTTCATATTGACCACCCCCAGCCCCAGTGGAAACTCCATGGGAAGAAGTTTTCCCCAGAACTGAGAATTTAAAATGAAGTTATTGCTGTCATATTGTACTACTTTGAAGCAGAAGTCTATGAAAAACAGACAAATGTCTTAAAAGTAAAACTATTCACTTATAAACAGCAATGTTGATTTAATGCACTCAGTAATTTTGGGTGATTCTTAAAGTATTTGTTTTGTAAATAGAATATAAAAATTTATGCTTAAATTCAAATGAACTGACTGTAGGTTTAAACATGAAAATCACCTTCTATCATCTCTTTCAACTACCTTAAAGTAGCAGTTGCTCTCTTGAAAGCCCCATTTTCTCTTCTGTAACAAACCATCCTGGAGCTTCAGTTGGTTTCCTTTCAGATATATTTGCTGTAAGAAGAGATAAACTTCTAGCATTCTTATAACAGAGCTGGTAGACTAAAGATAACCATCAGATTTCATTTAACCAAGGTGTGTGAGTTGTCACTGCAGTCACTCCAGTCAGGGTCTTCTCAGGTTAGGACACCTGTTGTTTCCTTGCAGAGCATGTTACAGACACAAAGCTAACTCTGACTTGTGTGTCGCAGTGGGAACACGCCTTTGCCATCTTGGCAATATCTATTTTGTTTTTTGTTATTGTTATTGTTGTTTTGCCTTTACCACTTCTAACCAGTTTTTCTGGTTTCTTGGATCAGTTTTTGTTGGTTTTCCTTTTCCTTTTCTTTTTTTTTTATCACTATTTTAATGCTTAGATTAAAGTTTAAATTTTGTGATTACTATTAGGTTTCTACTAGAATACTTCTGGCATCTGTCTACTATTCTCAAAAATCCAAGGTAAAATGTGTCTAGCATCTGATCTTCCTTTTACCATTACAGAACAAACCCTAAGTGACACTGAGTCTCAGTTTTCCTGTACTTGGTGACAAGATGGGGAATATTATTTTCTTTCACCAAGGTGAAGTAGAGGAAGTGGAATGGTCAGAGTACCATGGTTGTAAAGATGAGTTTCTGTGGGATTGCTATGGAAAGCAATGAGCTTTCTCTTGGTCTCAGCAGTTTAACTTCACACCTAACTTGTAGTAAGCCACTGGTAAGTCTTATTCTGAACTGACGAAGATTTATTATGTGGGCTACTTTTGAGGTTCTAGTTAGGAGCTCTTGCTTATATATGTTAAAAGAGTCTTAGCTTTGTGTCAAATGTATTAGCTTCTGCTTGAAAATAGACTGTGGGTTTATTGTCACAACACTTTTAATATAACACATGATAAAAATCCATAGTAAGCAAGTGATTCAGTCTCTTTTACAAACCAGTTTCTTACTTGGCATATTTTAGTTCTTTTGGCAGAATTAAGATACTAGTTATGTTTTACCAAATACCCTGTTCCAGCATATACAGACATATACACAGACACACAGAAACATAGACAGAACACACACACACACACACACACACACACACACACACACACACACACAGATTCACACATCCATGACTGTGAATAAATTTCCCATACAAAGTATCTATGCATATTTATTCTGCAGCATAAAAAGAAACATTAACTTTAATAACTTATATAATGAATACACATATATAACATATTAAATTAACAGTGAGTGTCACCACAATTTCATCTGTAATTATACATTAGAAAATTGTACCATTGTGGGACATGATTATTTTCTCATCAATTTTTCAGTCAAGTACCTGATAGTGAAATGGTTCCCTCTAACTCACACATCTAATCCAGTATCACATCATCTTGACTTCCACAAAAAATGGTTCTCCTCTTCCAAATAGCCCCACAATGGAGAGCACCAAATTCTCATGTGCAGAGAAGTATGTGCTTGATCATTGAGAAGTAGCTGAATGTTAAAACAGAAGTTCCTGCACTGGAATGCAGGAAAACCACTCAGTGAAGGTACTGACAGAAAGACAGTTCTCAGAAGTTCTTTAAAAAATCACAGAGAATGATTTTTGAATTGTATATTTATAGACATTTCCTGTATCAGGCATGAGAGGAGATAAACAGATATATTCAACTCTTTGAGCAAATTGTTGCAACAAAAATGTGAATGAATGTACAGTCTCAGAAAGCCCTGCATGTCTGAAGTTCACTGATGTGCCTGGAGAGAAGGTGGGTGAGGTAAGATCTAGGAGGTATTGTTACTTGCTTTATTGATCATCTATACGCCCCCATCCCCCTGCTTATTCCTTAACTACTTAACAATGGAGGTGGAAAGAACATGCCATGACATCCGGACCTGTGAACTCTCAGAAAGAAGGAAGTGATGTAGAAATTATTTAATCCTGGCCTGATGTTTCTACCCCACCTTTGACCATTAGTTCCTGGATAAAAGACAGTCTCAACCTTTGTATTTACAATAAGCCTTAAACAGGACAAGAACTGGGCAAATACCTACCCTCCATTGCTATTAGAATCCACTTTCCTATCAATAACCCCAAATTGTTACTTACTAAAACTATTTCATCTGAGCTGCTCTTAACTCCAATTGACCAGCACTCAGGCCCGTGTTTTTATGGTTCACCTAATGCATAATGGCTTCTCTTCCCTCTTCCACCTTCTTCTCTTCCTGGTCTTCCTCTGACACCAAGCCTGTGAATCCTAAATCACACCTATGTCTCTTCTGCCCAACTATTGGCTGTTGGCATCTTTATTTGCCAGTCAGAAATAACTTGGGGACAGGATCATTTAGCATCTATATGTGGATCGTATCTGTGGGGCAACCAGTCTTGGGGACTCAATGTTAGCATTAAAATACAAGCAGCATTGGGCAAATGTACTACAAGGAATAAAACAAGTAAGTCCTTAAAGCAAACATAATCAGTGCTATCAGTCCACAGAACAGAGGGAAGCCGTATCTGGCTCATTACAGGGGACTCAAATAAGGTTCCACAATAAACAGGAACTTGAGTTCCAAATTGAAGGATATGAAAATACCAGGTGTAAGTACTAGGTAAGATGTTCTCAGAAGAAACTATATATCCTAGGTAAAGTAAGACATGCATTAGAGCCAGGAAATAAAATAATTGAGGATACAACCTCAGAAATGGAAAAACAAGAACTATACTTCTTAACAAGTGGAAGATTAAAAATGACATATGTTTAAGTTAAAATTATTGTACATCTACGATGGCTAAATTTAGGTTTCCCACTCAAGTTTATTATTAGCACAATTTATTGTAAAATCTGAGTTTTTTTTAAACTGACAGATGAACAGTGAAGGGTTAAGCACAACCTGTTTATTTTCACTGAGCTCTTCACTGAGCCCCATTCTGAAATAAGAAAAATAGAGAAACCTGAGATACACACAGTCAGAAAACTAAAAACTTGATCATAGAAAAAAGATTTGCTCACTGGCATGAGGACACTGAGGTTGTCCTCATATTACTGACATGTCAGAGTTTGAAACAGATGTTATTAAGGCGCCACAGTAACGCAGGGCTCTATGTAAGTTGAGAGTATAATCACTGAGGACAGACCTGGTGATTTGACAGTGTTGAAATCATTGGACCGTCCTCTAATTTGTCACATGACCTAATGGTTACCTCTTTTTTATGGTTTTAAAGATCTTAATTCTTGATGATTTTTCTTTTTTCTTTTCTTTTCATAAAGGGTATAATGGTTTGTAAACCAACTCTTCATGTCCTAAACCACAGAGTATATTCAAAATTAGTTTCCATGAACTAGAAGTGGTTTCAGAGGAAGTCTTGGCTCAAGTGGCTTCTGTTTGGGGACTTTGACTGCCAGGATATCCATTCAAAGAAAGATGGTGATTTCTGAATTATTCTGTTTTGCTTTGATATTGTCCCTGTAACTGTACAATTTTCTTCATGCCACTTCCCACCATCTCGCTCCTGTTTGTCCTCAGGATGTGATACCATTGGCAACAACAATTCTGGCCTTTGCCATTCCATCTGCCACCAATGCTTAGTGGAAAGTTGGAAAACTTTGCAAATGTGATAGATTAGGGAAATCACTGATACATAATTGAAGTCATCTTTCTTGTTCTTCATCACTGTAATAATATAAAGAGCAAGTGGAAATAAAGAAAATTAAGTATTTAATATAATGATAAAGCAAGACATGAGTAGTAATCTTTGATAGCATGGCCATATTAGATTTTTCAGTTCATTCTTTTGTGTTTATGATGATGACGGTGGTGGTGGCGATGTGTGTGTGTATAAACATGCCATTGTGCACATTAGGCTAATAGACAGCTGTGTGGAGTTTTTCTTCTTTTCCCCTATGGGGTCCAGGGATCAAGCTCAGGTCCTCTGGGGTTCTCAACAAGGACTTTTACTTTGCTAACCCATCTCACTTCATTTTATGCCTTTGAAGTGTTCATTCACTTCATTTCTCTGCAATCTTGAAAGCTAAAACTAAAGTTTATTTGTTCTAGTCACCATGTTAACTGAGTAAATAAGATTATAAAAATTAGAATAAAGTTTTCATTCTTGAAAACTCACTGCTAAAGATATAAACATAGTGAAAGATGCCTTCTTACAAGGACAAAGGTAGTAGGCAAATTCATAAGATACAGTGCTAAGTGTCTCTCATCGCTGAGGTGGGAAATACACATAATTCTTGTTCTTGGAATTCTCCTTTCTTAGCATTATCATTTATCAGATGGTTTAAGTAAGCCTGAGCTTTTCTGTAGTTTCACAAGATGGGACTTATTTAGCATTTATTCTCATGAGAGATGAAAATCTTTGAGACATAGGATAGTGCAGGGTAGGATGGATGCATCACTGGGCGTGGAATATGTTAGTTATCTGTACCTTTTGTTGGGGCTGGGGGTTGGGACGATGTCTTGGTGGTTAGTGTAGCACTGAGTAGTCTGTAACTCACCGTGTAAATGATATTATTTCCAAACTTTCTGAGCTTACAGGAGCCCTTTTCCCGTCAATCATCCGTCTTTTTACAGTGATTTGCACGTCTCCCAAAGAGGAAAAATGCAAAAAGAGGTCTGAACTTTGACAGCTCTCTTTGAGGTATTTATGGTACACAGCATATGAATAATTCATGGGAGAAGTAAGGTCATTAGGCAGAGATCAACACATTCTAGATTATTGGTCCGAATAAAATCAGTGAAGGATACCTTACTACTCCTGGGAATGTGTACTACATTTCTTTGTGAAAATTAAGAACTAGCTTGGTAGCACTTGAGGGACTCTGGAAATATTCAGAAGGCTGTATGAAGATAGAGCAGAGAACATGGTATATCCTTGTGTATAGCACTATCTCTCCCCACTGAAAATTTCTTTTTAGAAACTGGAAGATGTTGGGTGCAGGATGTAGGGCAAAAAAAAAGGGGGGGGGTTCTGAGTCTGCTCAGGTCTATAGCCACTGGGCAAGGAGGGACATGGGAAATATGACTGAGTGGACCTCGTGAAACTGCTGGGCAGGCATTGGACTGTGAGCAGCGGTGGGATCTTGCTCCCAGGGGTGAGGAAAAGGTGCAGTCTGGGGGTCCCCACTAGCCTGCCGGAGTCTAGCTCTGACTCTTGGGCACCCCAGACACTGCTAGCCCACAGAAGAGCCAATTTTGGGGTCCCTAGAGGCCAGGGATGACAGGTTTTCACTCCCAGACATCCCAGACTCTGCTGTGTGTCTTGGAAGAGCTGAGAACAGACCCTCAGGCGGACTCTGGCCCAGGGGCCATAAGGAAAAGGGTAGGGGGAGAGCTCGGGAGAGCTCTGGCAGGTTAAGGCAGGGAGGAGAGAGTCTGGCTAGCTCAGGCAAGCTGAAACCTGCTCCATTGCTCCAGGATCTATGGCGGATCCTATTGTGCAGAGGCGGTCCACGGTTTTAAGGCGTTTATTGGAGAAAGGCAGTGAGAGGGAGAAAAATAGAGAAGCAGAGACTGGCCATGGCCATGAAGAGAGAGCGCCGAAGGGAGAAGGAGAGAGAGCAAACAGGGAAGTAAGAGTAAGAGCAAGAGTGTAAGAGACACAAGAGAGAGAGGAAGAGCCTCGCAGCCCCTTTTATAGCGGGTTGGGCTACCTTGTTATTGCCAGGTAACTGGGGGTCCGGGAGGGATTGAGTCCAGCCAGAATACCAGGAGCTTGGGGCATTGCCCTACATGACTGATGACTACAGGATTATGGGGTTGAGGGCTCGTGGTGTCAGGAGCCTACTGTTTGGGAGTATAGCTCATGGTTCTGTCCCTTGTAGAATTTTCTACTGGGTCTCTGGAGTAAGCCTCATTCAACCAGAACACAGACTGCCTTTCACAGTCTAACAGGAAGATAGAAATCGTATTTACAGTTCATCTTCATATTTTAAAATTATTTTGGTTGATAGCACCAACTTGGATTGTAAGAAGTAGTGAGTGGATGTCTCAAAATTTTAATCTTTTCTCAGAAAAAAAACAACAACAACAACACTGCATTTCAGTTGAAACCACTAAGAAATTCCTAAAACGTATTTGTATGTTCTCTGTAAATTTGTTCTCTACAAATGTTTACAATATCAACCTGCCAGATTTTGAATCTGCATATAGACTCTTTGTAAGTGTTACGGAACTTGGAAACTTGGGTTGGAACATGGGGATGGTGCTGGCAGGTGGAGTGTAAACCTTCAGCTATAGAGGGTGCAGGAGTGAACTCCCAGAGCGTGGAGGGGCAAGGCAGACTCTTTTCTGCTTTATCGTTAATTATTATTAAATGAAGAAAGGTCAGCATCATCCTCAGGCCACTTTCTCAGAAGTAATCAAGTATCAGGAACTGACACCTAAAAAGAGCTGCTCTGGCCTCTCCATACTCCAAGGCAGAGGACATTCTCTTAGACAGAGCTAGGCTGAACTCACAGGTTTTTTGTCAGCAGCCATGTTATTCCAGGATGAGGAGATCTGGGTTTCAGCATGGAGCCAAGCTCTCCTGATTATTTGCATTCCTATACCACCTACAGTGCTTTAGGCAAAAGTTTGAAACTGCTTCTTTCACTTGTTATCTCTGGAACTTGTCTAAGTCATCGTTCATTTCTTTTAGTGCTTAATATTTCTTTATATTGTCTTTTCTCTGTGTTAGTGAGAGATGTGAACTTCTGACTGCATCCCCAAAACAAATTTGTTTCTGATGTGTTATTCTTCCATATATATATTAAAACATCACTTGATACATATCAAATAATAAAGTTGACATCACAAATGAAAATAAAGTATTTCTTCCCTTTTGTACAATAAAAATTCATTTTATTTCAATTTAATTTTGATGTGTGGGGAAGCTCAGTGAATGTAATTATGTATTGATGAAACTAATAAAATCCATATACTATGTTTGGAAAACCTTTTCTATGAAGATCCAGAGAGTAAATATGTCTAGATTTGTAGTTTGTGCAATTTCTGTTTCAGAAGCAGCAGCAGATAATGCAAACAATGGATTGGCAATATACTACCTTTAAAACTTTGGTTACAGAAATAGGCATCTGATTAGATTTCTTCTTAAGTCTGTATATTACTAACTTCCATTCTAGATAAGAATTTCATTACACAGATACATATTAAATATATTGCATCACAACACAAGGAAGCTATTCTATATAAGGGTGGGGTTGCAAGAAACAGATATTATAATGTTGTAAATTTGAATAGACTCTTTGGTGCCAGGGTCAGTAAGCAGGAGGGGGTGGGATGGTGAACGGGGAGGGGGGAGGGAACAGGGTTTGTTTTAGTTTTTGTTATTTTGTTTTATTTTATTTTATTTTATTTTGGAGGGGAACCTGGGAAAGGAGAGATTGTAAATAAAGAAAACATCTAATAAAGAAAAAATTTGAATAGACTTTCAAGTTAATCTTATAAGTTTTTAGCTGGGTCAAGACTAGGTAGTCATGTTGTTCCCATTTTACATGTATTTGCAATTTTCTTGTTTATCTTTGTTTTACTCATTCATGAGTAAATTACATTAAGAAATCCTCATATGGCTTAATCCAATAATTTTCAAACTTCCATCATTATTTCTTCGTAATTTGAGTTTCAGCTTTCTAGATAGACCTTTAGTTTTTGAATTATGTTAGCTTGTCACCTCCTGCCTCTGCTACTCTAGGTGAGTTAATCTATAGGTAACATTATTTTAGATAGTAGAAACAAAATGGAGAGTTATAGTAGAAGTCCTCCTCACTTCAGAGCATACTAGGGATTTGAGGAAGCAGAAACAGAGATAGGTGCTCCACAGAGACAAGTGGACTGGGAAGTATGTTATAATGTCTATTGCTTTAGCTGGCTCACTATCATGTTTTTATATACTTGTTCAATATTAAATTAGTGGAGCCACCAGACACTGTGTTGGCGAGAGAATCTTGGAGGACAGCTGGTGCTATATGGAGTCTAGCTGCCTAAACTGGACTTTTTTTTTTTTTTAAAGAAAGAGATAAAAATAATTCATTTGTCAAGGTCAAGTGCCTTCATTAGTCAGACCATGGTGGCTAGAGAGTAAATTTACTTTGTTAAAGTTGTGCTTCATCCAACTCCAACTGAATGTATGCATACATATCTGTATAGACATGTATGTAAAATATGTATAGGTATGCATACAGTTTCATGATTCTGCCATAAGTTTACATTTTATGTATTTATTTTATATGGATTTTGTGGGATAATCTTTTACCTTCTAGAATATCCAACTTTATTTCTAATAGTCTTTTATTTTCAATTAAGATTTCTCTGATACTCAGAATTTAAAAGCTTCACTTTCCTGTGTATATTCTTTCTTTCAACTTTAAGTTCTGCCATGCAGTGATTTGACGATTTATGTATTTTTATAAATAGCATATTATTTTTATTATTGTCATGTTTTCATTAGAACACTTTGTTCAGTTATAATTATTCATATTTAGTATTACCATGCTTTTATTTATACTTCTGTTCTTATTGATATTTGGTCTCAACCCTTAAAAGTTTGGCTTTTAAAGGATTCTTTTGTTGCAATATTTGCATCTACTAGTGATACATTTATGTATATATTTGTGCATACATATATATGATGATTCTATGAGCCAGGTAAAACAAATGTGCTGTTTTGCGTATGCTACAAGTTGGAAAGTTTTGGCGTGTTTATATATATATATATTTTTTTTTTTTTTTTTAAAGAGACGTCTTAGAGTAAAGGAAGTTGGAGATTCACCCTTCATCCAAGGAAGTCATTCCTAAACAGTTGTAGTAAATGAAAGAACACTTTGGAAAGAAATTGGAGTTCCCAGCTTGAGTTAATATTTTTATTTACAGCTATGGAACACACTTATAGAACTTATGCGTGACATTGTCAGTAACACAGCAGTAGTGTAGAGTACTCTGCATGGGCAGATCATGACTACAAAGCTTCTTGGGCAGGGTTTCTCTGTATAGCCCTGGCTATCCTGGAACTCACTCTGTAGACCAGGTTGGCCTTGAACTCAGAAATACGCCTGCCTCTACCTCCCAAGTGCCGGGATTAAAGGCGTGCGCCACCACCGCCTTGCTCCACAGACTTTCTTAATGATACTAATAACAAACAATAGCTCTGGTGATTTCATAATAGATACAATCATATATATATATATATATATATATATATATATATATGTTGTGGTAGTCGATTAATCTATTCTAATCTTTCCAGCTGCAGCCGAACACATCCCTTGTTACCTGCCTCAATGTTCTGAGTTCCCAAATGAAACACACACACACACACACACACACACACACACACACACACACACCCCTATAGTTTCAAATGTAACCTGCTCCTTCTGTATAATGTTACTGATGTGTGTGTTTTCAGGGCTGACCATTGGGTCTTGGATACCCAGTTGGGTGGCTTTTCCCTAGTGGAAGGTATCTTCCCCACCCTCGGCATTCCATAGTCACCCGTGTACTTTTCCAGGCTTGGAGACTTGTGCCTTTTCCCCTGTTTGCTTTAGCAGGTCTATTGTTGTCATTATTCACCTCATGTTTAGGCAGTCAGGTTGGGAGACTTTGTGGGTGTAACTAGTGTTTTGATACCTACTATCTGCATGCAGTTAGCGAAGCTTTTGTTCCCTCACTTAAATGAGGTAGAGTGAATTACAGCCAGGTTAAAACTACCTGTGTTTTACATGGTAGTTTTTAAAGTTAAATGAAGATGTATATGAAAGTACTTGCTAAGCTTTCAAGGATTGTGTGATTGCTGTCACAGTTATTGTTTGTGAAACTCAGGCTATAGGCAGGCAGCTTCATATAACATATTGACAGGTAGGAGAATTAAATCTACTATTGATAATTAAGTAATGCTTAGCATTTATTGAGTGCTTACTATCTATGCATACAAATGATTCATCTGATTATGCATCCAAAATTGTACTAAATACTTTCCTGCTGTATTTATCTCATCCTTTCCAAACATTAAAATTGGTTTATATTGGTATGCAAACTGATTAATACCACCTGAGGACATTTTATCATCAGGAATCACTGCTATAAATTGGTTTAATTTTCATGAAGAGTAAAGAGAAAAGAAAAGAAAACAAGGATGGGAGAAAAGATAAATTTCAAATGATTATGTCAAGTTGGGGTAGACTTGTTATTTAAATTATTCTTGGTTTTAGAAATATTATTTTCCAGACATATTTAGGTACTTGCTTCATGGGGCCATTTATATACATTTGATCAATTGTTAACAATATTTACACTGTGCCAGACGGAGAGACATGTTTTATTGCTTGTTTGATTCCTTTAAAAACCTGTTTGAGACAAAGTCTTACATTGTATCCAGACTGGCCTAGAACTCTCAGTTTAGCTCCAATTGTCTTTGAACTCACAGTCCTGTACATATTTCAGGCTCACAAGGTACTATACTATTATCAGCTAGACATGATTCCATCTCAATAAGAAAATTTACCAGAAAATATGCATAAATGAATGTATTAATGATAGGCAATTATAAAATATCATTATGATAGATGTTTTATTGTACAGGAAATAAAATATCCTAAGGGATGGAAGCCCAATAATATCTCCATAGGAAATGAGACAATTAAATTAGCCACAAAGATAGAACTGGGTGATATGTGCAGTCAGTAGAAGAATCAATGTATGAAGACTCAAAGTTGAAAGCATGGTGCATTTGAGAGCTTTAATGAGGTTAAGGACTCTATATTTGAGAGCTTTGATGAGGATAAGCATTGCCACAGGATAATATGAGAGAAGAATGGTTCTAGGTATTTAAAAAGAGGCATGTGTGCACTAGAAAGATGGCTCAGTGACTGAGAACACTTGCCCACGTATAGGAATTGGGTTCTATCCCCAGTGTCCACATGCAGCCAACAACTATCTGCAACTCCAAGCAACACTTTCTTTTAACCTCTGTAGTCACCCTGCATGCACATGGTGCATAGACATACTTTCAAGTAAAACTCTCCTCTTCATAAAAATTTAAACACATAAAAATTTTAAAATTTACAGATTCATGTAGATAGATAATTATAGCTTTATTGGTGATAGGAAGCTGACAAGTTATTGTAAAGAAAATACTACCTTGTGACTGTTTTTAATAAGAGGAGAGTGCTAGCCCAGTATGTGATTTATAATTATCATACAACATCATAGGAAGTAAATTGGAAAAGCAACAATATAATAGATATAGAGATACCACCTATAATCCATTTGTAAAGTTACTGTGAGGAACTATGTTTGGCTTTAAGTTAATTCTCCAAAAGTTGAGAAGTCATAGAAAACTATCATTGCAGATTAGCTTCTTTGGACCAGAGTGTAAAAGTTCAATTCATTAGTGACAATATATTTTACTGTGTTGGAAAATGAGTTACTAATTTTCCCTCCCATTCATTATACACTCTTCTTGACATGAAGCCTTGTAGAATGATATGCTACAAAGGTCCAATTTAATCAGCTAAGTGGGACCGGGAAAGCATTTCAAGACACCTGACAGGATTATAACAGAAGAATGCATCTCAAAATTAATGGCTTTGTAAAAAAAAAAAAATCTGCAAGATGAAGTTTGATTCTGTCTTTTATACTCAAGCACATACTTTGGTTTTTGCCTGATCCTCAATTCAAAGCATATGCACTTAGTGGCATGGTCAAAAAGGATAATGTAACAGCTGGCAACCAAAGGGTTGATTATTCTAAACAACAATATAAAAGATACTCTATAGGTGTTGATTTGGGTTTGCTTTGTGGAGAAATAAATCTATATTTGTTTCACTAAAAATTGCTTGGTCAGAAAATTGCTGAACACCATCTCTGTCACTCATCACTTAAGCTTTTTTTGCTAAAACCTGAATCATAAACCCAAGTTCCTGATTCAGAGAAAATTGAAACATGACCTGTGACCAAGAGCTCTTTGTCTAAGAGTATAGAATGACATTTTGTTCTATTTTAAATGATGTTAAGTGTACAGAGAGAGGCTATTCTAATTATGGGTCACATAGAAGCTTGAAATTAGAACATGTTCAATCATCATCTACCTACAAGAGAAGAACTCTGGCCAGAGGACATATTTTCACAGCTGATGATTCAGCTTTTGTGCTGAGAATTCTGTTTGGCAGTCCAAAGCATCCTCTCACTTTTCTCTCTACACAATTTACTGCATGAAGGCCTTGAATGTGCCTCCACTCCACCTGATTCCCATTGACGATTCCAAGCACTCCCAGAGATCTGAAGAAAGGAAGCCTACAGACTGGGAAATGACCTTTCCTAACTCTATATCTGACAGAGGGATAATATCCAAAATATATAAATAATTAAAGAATTTAGACACCAACAAACCAAATAGCCCAATTAAAAGTGAGATACAGAGCTAAAAAGAAAATTCTCAGCAGGAATCTCAAATGGACATAGAGCACTTAAAGAAATGTTCAATATCCTTAGTTATCAGGGAAATACAAATCAAAATGACCCTGAGATTCTGTCTTATACCCACTAGAGTGGTTAAGACAAAAAACCCAAAAAAAACAAAACCCCCAAAGCAAAAAACAAATAAAAAACCCTCAAGTGACAGCACATGCTGGCAAGGATGTGGAAAAAGTGGAACACTCCTCCATTTCTGGTGGGAGTGTAAACTTGTACCACCACCCTGGAAATCAATCTGACAGTTTCTCAGAAAACTGTCAATAGTTCTGAGACCAAATTTTGGGTTTAGACTCCAGCTTAGAGAACCTGAGGTAAGTTTGAACTCAAGGCTGGTACTAGCATTAGTTTCCATGTTACCCCCCCAACAAAACCCAAGCCTAGCTCACGTTCCTAGACTAACCCCAATAAAGCACACATTTCCAGGTTAATATCCTCCAACAAACCTTTATCTAGCACCAGTCTCCAGGTTATTTCCCCCCAACAAAAATCTGCACTGCTATGCTAAAAGCCTGCCCCACACTAATTAAACACTTGCCAGGCTAGAAACCCTCACCCTTCACTTGTTGCTTTCTATAAAACCTTATCTTGATAAAAGTTCAGGGCTTTTTCCTCCACCAGAATTGTCTTGCAGGAGAGCAGTAAAAACCCTGATGTGATTGCATTGGATCAGCACTTGACTCATCTTTCGGAGTTCACAAACACTTTCTTGGCACAACATTTTTGTGCATTGGCTGTGAAGTTCCCCATGGCTTTCAGGACTATGGATCTGGAGGGTCTCAATGCTGACAAATCTAGTCTAGGTTTGTCTATATCTGTGTTTGCGGTGCTGCAATAAACTTTCTGTTTCTTATTTGTATGCTAAATTTGTCCACACTAAAGGCTTCTTGTCTGTCTGAACATTTGGGACCTCATAAAATTACAAAGCTTCTGTAAGGCAAAGGACAATGTCAATAGGACAAAACAGATTGGGAAAAGATCTTTACCAATCCTATATCTGATAGAGGGCTAATATCCAATATATACAAATAACTCAAGAAGTTAGACTCCAGAGAACCAAGTAACCCTATTAAAAATGGGGTACAGAGCTAAACAAAAATTCTCAACTGAGGAATAGCGAATGGATTAGAAGCACCTCAAGAAATGTTCAACACCCTTAGCCATCAGGGAAATACAAATCAAAACAATACTGAGAGTCCACCTCACAACAGTTAGAATGACTAAGATCAAAAGCTCAGGTAATAGCAGATGCTGTCGAGGAAGTGGAGAAAGAAGAACACTTCTACATTGTTGGTGGGATTGTAAGGTGGTACAACCACTCTGGAAACCAGTTTGATGGTTCATCAGAAAATTGGACATAGTACTACCTGAGGACCTAGCAATACCACTCCTGGGCATATACCCAGAAGATGCTTCAACATGTAATATGGACACATGCTCCACTATGTTCATAGCAACCTTATTTATAACAGCTAAAAGATGGAAAGAACCCAGATGTCTCTCAACAAAGGAATGGATACAGAAAATGTGGTGCATTTACACAATGGAGCACTACTCACCTATTAAACAAAACAACCAATTTATGAAATTCTTAGGGAAATGGATGGATCTGGAGGATATCATCCTGAGTGAGGTAACCCAATCACAAAATAACACACATGGTTTGCACTTACTTATAAGTGGATATTAGCCCAGAAGCTTGGAATATCCCAGATACAATCCACGAACCACAAGAAACTCAAGAAGAAGGAAGACCAAAGTGTGGATATTTTGATCCTTCTTAGAAGGGGGAACAAAATACCCATGGAAGGAGTTACAGAGACAAAGTGTGGAACAGAGACTGAAGAAAGGACAATCCAGAGACTGCTCCACTTGAAGATCCTTCCCATATACAATCACCAAACCCAGACATTATTGTGAATGCCAGCAAGTACTGGCTGACAGGAGCCTGATATAGCTGTCTCCCGAGAGGCTCTGCCAGTGCCAGACTAATATAGAAAAGGAGGCTCACAGCCATCCATTGGACTGAATACAGGGTCCCCAATGAAGGAACTAGAGAAAGGACCCAAGGAGCTGACAGGGCTTGCAATCTCATAGGAGGAACAACAATATGAACTAACTAGTACCCTCAGAGCTCCCAGGAACTAAACCACTAACCAAAGAGTACTCATGGTGGAACTCATGGTTCCAGCTGCATATGTAGCAGAGGATGGCCTAGTCAGTCATCCATAGGAGGAGAGACCCTTGGTCCTGTGAAAGTTCTATGCCCCAGTGTAGGGGAATGCCAGGGCCAGGAAGCAGGATTGGATGGATTGGTTTGCAGGGAAGTAGGGGGAATAGGGTTGTTTTCTTGTTTGTTTGTTTGTTTGTTTTCTGTAGGAGAAACCAGGAAAGGGGATATCATTTGAAATGTAAATAAAGAAAATATCTAGTAAAATAAAAAAAAAAAAGTTTCTTTCCTGTCCTCATGCTAAATCTGTCTGTGCACCTGTCCAGTGGCAGTGGGTGCACCTGTGTAATCTTTCCGGAACTGAGCCATGCTGTGGTGACTTTGGTTTTGAACATCTGTGCAACACTGCAGACTGTGTCTTTCTCTGTTCACTAACACTGAGTGTTGCCTCATCTGTCATTCTGTTTTAGAAAAAATCCTTAAATCTGTATCTGTGGCTGGCATGTCTGTGCTAAGAAGGGGCTACTTGGTCAAGCACAGGTGACCTTCCTAGATCCAGGGGATACACACTCAGTCTCTGGGCCCTGGCATCAGCCAGTGGCCTACCTATCAAAGAAATAAGATCCAGTTGCCAGAAACCCGTTCACCACCACCACCACCACCACCACCGCCATTTACTCATCATTGCAGCAACAGCCTCCTGGTTACGGATAATGTCAGGATGACTCCATTATCACTTTTCAGGTCCTAGCTTCCCTAAGCCCAGATATCCTGCTGCTTGACCCAGACCTCAGTGGGGCCTCTGCATGACTGCTTGAATGGATGCAGAGGTAACATGGTTCACCAATGACAATAGCCTCAGACAAAGGTATGTTGAGGTAGCAGTCATCTCAAAAACTGAGATCATATAGGCAGAGCCACTTCTGGCAGGAATGTCATCTTAGAAAGTTGAACTGGTAGCTCTCACCAAAGCATCAGAGCTGAGAATAGACAAAATGCCTTTACTAGTGCTCATGTCCATGGTTATATTTATAGCGAGAGAGGCCTTCTGACAGCAGAAGGACAGACTATCAAAAATAAAGAGGAAATACTCTCCCTATTAAAAGTGTATGGGGGCCTAAGAAAGCTAGCCATCATCCAGTGCTTGAGACACCAGGGTGGGAAGGATCCAGTTTTAGAAGGCAGCAATAGGGCAGATAAAGCAGCCCAACATGCTGACCTAAAAATTGGACCTCTCTTGCCCTTGACTTCTCTGAATCCAAGGGACACTACACTCTCCCCTGACAATCCTATGCATTCAAAAAACATGATCTGAGATAGAAATCTGACCATGTCTCAGTGTCATAAGGGATGGTGGGGAACAGCAGACTGCAAACTAATTGTACCAAAGAAAATAGGTCTACAAATACTGAGAAAGATCCATTGTTCTTCACACATGGGAGCCCAGAAAATGCAGAACTCAGTCTGCCAGTCCCACATCAGAATTAGAGATGCCAATTTGAAATAGCTGAAATTGTTAAAGAATTATGAGGCATTTCAATTGACCAATGTGATTGCCAGTTTGGAAGAACTCCAGTACTTGATACTGGGGCACTGAGCCAGAAATGTATTGGGAAATGGAATTCACAGAGGTAAAACCAGGAAAATTCAGATACAAACACTTGCTGGTGTTCATAGATACCTTTTCTGGATTGACTGAGGCTTTTTAAACTAAGTATGAGACTGCTCAGATGATAGCAAAGAAATTGCTAGAAGACATTCTTCCATGGTACAGTTTTCCTAGGCGTATCGGGTCAGATGATGGGAATACATTCTAGGTAAGTCAGGGATTAGCTAATATTCTGGGGATTTATTGGGAACTTCATTGTGCTTACAGACCCCAGAGTTCAGGACAAGTAGAGAGGATGAATAGAACCCTAAAAGAGACATTAGCTAAATTGACCTTGGAGACTGATGGTGACTAGGTGACTCTTGTCCCGTTTACCCTTTATAGAGTACAAAACTCCCCATACCACATGGGAGTCACCCATTTTGAAAGTATGTTGGTTAACCTCCCCTCACAATTATCTTCAATATACAGGCATAGGTTATTACAGAAATAGACAATTGCCAATTATTGGATGATCTCGAAGGTGTCCAATGGGTACACAAACATATTTGGCCTAAACTTCGTGCTCTCTATGAAACAGGTCTACATCCAGAGCCCCACTGATTCCAGCCAGGAGACTGTGTCCTAGTCATGAGACATTGCCAGGGGTCACTAAAGTCTCACTGGAAATGCCCTTATGTCATCCTCTGACAACAGCTACTGCCATGAAAGTTAACAGAATTACAATGGACTCAATTCCCCAATAAAAAGAAATAGACTAAATACAGCCACAGTGCAGATTGTCAATTCCACTTCTCAGATTATGCCCCCAGGTATCTGATACCCTGATCTCCATGTTTATGTCTGCTACATAGTGGGTAAAAGTGGCACTCCCTTCCTCTAGAGCAACATTGTAGGAGTACCTACCAGCTTATGACTGCAACATATGTTTGGGGCATTGGGAAACTAAACACCAAGCTTTTTACATTTGTCCAGGACATTCCCAGAGTCACAATCAACACAAGAAATGTGGAGGCTCTGAGGTCTTCTGTGAATCCTGGGGATGTGAATCCATTTTCTGGATATACCAGAAGACTGCTAATAAGGACCTCATCACCATGACTAGCCTCAGTACTCAGGGCTTTGGGGAGAAATGCAGTTCTCTTATTATTAGACCCACAGATGATGGCAAGAAGGCTAAGTGGGCTACCTATAAAAGTTGGGAAGTAAGATTTTACACTTCTGGTAAGGATCCTGGAGTCCTGCTCACCATCTGAGTCTATGTTCAGACACACCTAATTGCTCTTGGCCCCACCATCCTCCTGGCTAAACCCTGATCTATACCACCTCTGTGGGCTCAGAATCTAACCCTACTCCATAGCCCAAACCCATCTTCCCCTAACAAGACTCCCACCCAAGCCCAGGAACACCACAAAGACTGAGTAATGAGAACTCTGACAGCACCCCCTATACACACACAACCCTGGGAATATGATGGTCCAGCCTTTTCAAGTCACTAATGCCTCCAGACCTGAGTTGACTGAATCATGCTGGTTGTTCTGAGATAAGACCAACCTACTTTGAAGGCATAGACCTGATTGAAAACTTTAACTGAAGTTGAGAATACCAGTGAGTGCAGATGGCAACAAGGTAAGGCTAGGCTGACCGTACAGGCCATAGAAGGCCAAGGTTCCTGCATAGGGATAGTCCCTGGAGCCTAAAGCCATCTTTGTAACCGGACCTACAAGATAAATCCAGATGATGATAAATAACTATTACCACTCACCAATGCCTGGTGTGCATGCACTGCTGGGTTCACCCCATGCATCCACAGGGCTATACTACATCAGGGCAAAGAATTCTACATACTTGTCCAGTTGTTACCTAAGATTATCTATCACACTGATGACCAAGTCCTAGATTTTACAGATGGAACTTCAGGTTTAGTCCCCAAAAAAGACAAGCAAGAAACAATTTTTGCTATAACTCTGGTGGTTTTCATAGGATGAAACCTGGCATGACCAGCACAGGAATGGTGGTAGCTTCCTTAGTGTTACCAAACAAACATTACAATATTTAAAAGAGGCCATAGACACTGATATAGAGAGAGTAAAGAAAGGGTCTCTCTCCTCCCTGGTGTCATTGCATCAGATTGGCTCTTGACTGCTCTTTTGGTGTTCAGAAACACTTCCTTGGTACAAGAGATATATCTCAAGGCCCAGATATACCACACCTGGGAATATACCTGAAACATGCTCAGCCATACTACAAGGTATATACCTCCACTATTTTCATAGCAGCATTATTCATAATATCCAGAAACTGGAAAAATCACTGATGCTCCTTAACTGAAGAATGGATAAAAAAAATGTGGTTCATCTACACAATGGAATACTATTCAGCTACTGAAAACAAGATACCATGAGTTTTACAAGAACATGGATAGAACCAGAAAATATCATTCTGAGTGAGGTAATCCAGACCCAAAAGAACATGCATGGTATATCCTGTACATTTTAAATATATTATAAAATCAGCAATAAAACAAGTATACTATAGGAGACATTAACACTAAAGAAAGCAATAAAGCTAGAAAGATATATGAACAGTCTTGCAAAATGAAGTTTCCAAACATAAATCATTTAACTCATTCTTGTGAGAGACTGTCAATTAATGAGAGGATACCCATGCTATAATCTATAGAATCAAAGAAGCTAAATAAAAAAGAAACCCAAGTGTGGATGCCTACATCTCAATTAGAAGGGGAAATAAAATAATAATAAGAGGCAAACAGAGGAAGGGAACTGGGTGGGAGAAGGACAGAGGGAGGGTGTTAGGATCATTTGTGGGGAGAGGCAGGAGAGAGTGCCAGAAGTCTAGGAGAATGAGTGGAATTGTCAGCTGGCATAGTGTGGCCTGGGGCATCTTCTAGGACATGCTATAAACCTGGGATGGGGGTGGCACACAAGAGCCTATGGAAATCACTTTAGCTGAGACTCATAGCAGTCAGGATATGGAATCTTAAGTGGTCACTTCCAGTAGCCAGGCACTACCCACAGTAAAGTGATAAGGAGCACAACCTACCCGCAAAACTTTTGAACCCAAATTTTTACTGTCCACAAGAAATGCAGGGACAAAGGTAGAGCAGAGACTAAGTGAATGGTCAATGAATAACTAACCCAACTTGAGACCAATCCCATGGGTAAGCACCAATCCCTGACACTATTAATGATACTCTGTTATGCTTGCAGACAGGAACCTAGTATAATTATCCTATGAGAGGCTCTACCTAAAAAGCTTACTGAAACAGATTCAGAGACAAACAGATAAAGGTATCTATTTTATTAGTTACAAATGTCACTGTAGTTTAAGTTTTATTAACCCTTTTTGGTTTTGTTATTACCTGTGTTCTTCTTGATCTCTCCTGGTTTACCTTTTATAATCTACTGCCCAACCATCTTTATTCATTTCTTATATTAATCCACTGAAATGTCTTTGAGAATATTTGACAGTCTCCCCCATCAGAATAAGTTACATAATTTATGTTTGGGAATTTTATTTTGCAAGATTGTTCACACTTCTTTCTGGCTTTATTGCTTTATTTAGTGTTAATGTCTCTTATAGCATACTTGTTTTATTGCTGATTTTATAATATAGTTAAAATGTAATCGTGTAGTATACTTCTTGCTAACTTTGATCTCTCTGTTCCCAGTGATTTCCAGAATTATTATTGCTCAGTGGTTTGGCAAAGGAAATAGTGTGGGAAGAGTAAGTGATGGAAGTTAATGATAACTTTTCAATCATAATTTCACATAGTAATGCCACATATTATTTGTTCAATGCATGTTCAGTTTCAGTCTTCTCAGTATGAATAGATTTCACTGGTCAAAGCGATCTTAGCTTAAGTGCTTGGACATAGATCATAGTGTTCTGGCTTATTTACTTAATGGTTAATTTCATCTCCCAAGTCATTTAGTTCTAAAGCATGGATATGATTCAAGCAGCTAGTGACATGCCAATGCTGTCTTAATTTCTACAGAAATGAAAATATGAACTGAGGGAGAATTTTTAATCATCTGTAGGCCATCGATATTAATAACTAAAAATCAGCTCAGTCAAAATAATCTTGATTCATATGATGTAAGACTCATGGGCTTAATTGAATTAGTAAATTGCTTAATACCAGAAATTGATGATTTTCCTGGAATTATTTTATGATTTAATTTAATTACCACAATATTTGATGAGAATTTTTCTTTATAGCATGTGTCTTATAGCAATAGTCACTTTCTTGTATTATTAAAGTTAAATGTATCTGTTTTATAGTGCAAAACCATAATTGCTTGCTTTATTTCTTAGGAATCCTTCCAAGTATAAGAAATCAGGAAAACATATTCATGTAAGTATTTTCAGTAAAATTAAGATATAGAAGTAAGTCCTGTTCCTTCCCACACCAGAGACCTGTCTAGATTCTACAGGAAATCTTTCCCCCATATTTTCAGGCACTCTTTCTTCCACCCCATATGCCTACTTGCAGAGCTTAGCAGGCATCTGACTTCTTATGGCCACCACATTGACTCTGGTCCTTCCCACATGACAGTCTTCTTGACTACACATTGAACTTCCTAAGATCTCCAGGTTCCATCCAGTAGGCTAGTGTTTACAGAAGGTATGACAAACATACAAGACAGCCACATTAGAATCTATATGCCAGAGGAGAGGGCCAGCAAGTATGACCTTATATTTGTGTGGTTTTTTTTTCTTACAGACAGCAGAAGACTCTTAAAAGGAGACTAGGGATAGAATCTTTACCATTGAATACTAATTCCACTGGGAAAACATTTTTAAAAAATATTTCTTTGTGTGCATGTGTGTGTGTGCATGTGTGTACATGTGTATGTGTGTATGTGTGTGTGCATGTGTATGTGTGTGTATGAGAGAGCAAAACAAAAATAGAAACAGAGAGACAGAGAGAAATAGAAATAGACATACTCACACAGAGAAAAAGAGAGAAGGAAAGAGAGGAGAGTTTATGCATATCGCAGACAAACAAGAGCCTATGGAGGCCAGATGGTCACTGGATCCTCAGAAACTGGAGTAACAAATCTCTGTAAGTTGCTATGTATGTGGGTTGTAGTTGCTGAATTTTGATACCCTGCAAGAACACTAAGCCCTCTTAAATACTGAGCTGTCCTTTGAGCTTCAAAACTGACAGTTTTCATTCATTAATTAATTTACTTTACATCTTAACTGTATCCCCTCCCTCTCTTCCCAGTCCCACACTTCAACCCCCTTACCATATTACCCCATCCCATTCTCCTCAGAGAAGGGGAGGTCCCCTTCTCTCAGTACCAAACCTTCCTGGCACATCAAGTCTACATCAGGACTCAGTGCATACTCTCCCACTGAGGCCAGAGAAGGCAACCGAGCTATAGGAAAGGAATCCAAAGGCAGGCAACTAAATCAGATTCGGGTCCAATTCCAAGGATTAGGGGACCCACATGAAGGTCAAGCTTTACACCTGCGACATATGTGTAGGGGGCCTAAGTCCAGTCCATGCATGCTTTTTGGTTGGTGGTTCAGTCTCTTGTGAGTGAACCCCATGGGCCCATCCATGTAAGTTGGCTCTTTAGGTCTTCTTGTGGTATACTTGATCTTTCCAATTCTCTCAATTCATCCCTTGACTCTGCCACAAGACTCCCTGAGCTGTGTGTAATGTTTGTTATGGGTCTCTCCATCTGTTTCCATCAGCTGCTGGATGCAGCCTATCAGATGACAGCTGTGCTAGGCTCCTGTCTTCAAGTATAACAGTATCATTAATAGTGTCAATAGGTTGGCACTCTCCTATGTGGTAAGTCTTAACGCTCTTATAACTTAACATCTCCTGAACATTATATACACCTTCATTGAAAGAAGAAAGGTGTGCTGTAAAAAAAGATCACTTCTCCTCTCTGTGCTGGGATTAGAGGTGGACTGAGTTTGCATAAATCTTGTGCATGCTGTTAGAACTGCTGCACATTTATATATGCAGTTTCCTGTTGTGTTCAGAAGATATTTCCTCATAGTCATCCAAAACCTCTGCCTCTTATACCCTTTCCATCCTTTTACACAAAAATGGGCATACCTGAGCCTGTGGGAAAAGGGGTATGATACAGATGTTCCCCTTACGGCTGAAATTCCATAGTGTCCTATTGTTTGCACCTTAGCCAGCATGGGTCTCAGCCTTAATCATCATCTGCTGCAAATGGAAACTTCTATGATGATGGTTCAGAGGTGCATTAATCTACTGCTAATTGATCAACAGTCAGTTTAACAACATGTCCACTTACTATCATCTTCAATTTTTTTTTTTTTTAGAATATTTTAGAGTTTCCGCTGTAGAGTTCTTTCACTTCTTGATTAGGTTTATTCAATGCTACTCTTTTACTATGAATGATATTATGTACATAATTACTTCCACAGCCTGTTCATTATTGGATTTTATGAGAGCTCCTGAGTTTTGTATTAAATTTGTTTCCTGCGACACTGTTATTTGCTCTATGACTTTTCTGGTAACTTGTATATTACCTCTACTATATAAAACCAGACCATTTTCAAGTAACACATCTTGACTTCTTCCTTTTATAGCTCTATTGTATTCATTGTCTTTTTATTTACTTCTTCTGTACTTAATATTTGCATTACTATATTAAGTAAGAGAGTAGAAAGTGGAAAGACTTATTTCTGAGTTCAGTGCAAGCATTTCTTTCCCATTTAGTATAATGTTGGATATAGACCTGTAAATCTAGCCTTTGACATACTAAGATATGTTCCTTCTACTCTCAGTGTTTTAGGACTCCTGTCATCATGACTTGTTGAATCTTTTCTATATCTGTGAAGATGATTCATGTAATTTCTGGCCTTGAGTTCACCTATGTGATAGTATTACATTTAGTGATTTGCATGTGTATCTTGCAAATCATTGTAGCAAAGCAAATTGATCATGGTAAATAATCTCTTATTACATTTTTGGGGGAATTTTATACAGAATGTTTTGAGAGTATTTGCTCTCTTCCCCAAATCTTCCCAGATCCACCCTGATTCTCTTTCCATTAAACATTGTGTTTTTTCTAAAACATTTTAAGCCAATTTGTGCTGCTAAAATGTTATTAGATATGTAGTTCTTGATTTAAATGTGGTTAATGTATCAGGGCTACACTTTTTACAGAAAAATTGACCTTCCTTTTCTTAACAGTTAATGATTATTAATATCTCTTTGTCTAACACTGAAACTCCATGTTCAATTCCTATCTCTATGCTAGGGTTTGGCCTGTATTAAGCTTCACAGGTCTTGTGCATACTGTTACAAGCTCTTTGAGTTCATTTGTGCAGATACTCTGCTGTGTGCTGAAGTCACTGTCTTTTTTTTTTTTTTTCATCCATCTCTGCCTCTGGCTCTTACACTTTTCTTGTGATCAGTGATCATGATCAGTGATCATGAGAATTTGGAGGAAGGGAAAAGTATGTATATTCCATTTAGAGTTAGACATTTTGTAGTCTTTTATACTTTGGAAGCTGGCCAATAGTATAATTGCTATCATACATAAACTCCTCTAATATGGGTTAATAGATGCCTTGTGTGTGGATATGCTGACTCATCAAAAAGAGTTTGGTTAATGTTCTTATTTGTTGAATACCCATTTTAAAAATTTGATCATTTATTATTTATGTATTTATTTATTTATTTTACATTCAGATTTTATTCCTCTCCCAGTCCACCCTCTGACTTTTCCACATTCCATACCTCCTCCCTGTCCTGCTGTCTCCAGGAGGATGTCTCCAACCCCCACCCTACCAGACCTCTAAACTGGGGCCTCCAGTATCTTGAGGGTTAGGTTCATCTTCACTGATTGAACTTAGATCCAGCAGTCTTCTGCTGTATATGTATTAGGGCTTTCATACCAGTTGGTGTATGCTGACTAGTTGGTGATGCAGTGTCTGAGATATCTCGGGGATCCAGGTTAATTGAGACTGCTGGCTCTCCTACAGGGTTGCCCTCCTCCTCAGCTTCTTCCAACTTTTCCATAATTCAACCACAGGGTTCAGCAGCTTTGTTCATTGATTGGATGCATATGACTTTTTCAGCTGCTTGTTGGGTCTTTTGGAGGGTAGTCATGTTAGGTCCCTTTTTTTGTGAGTACTCTATAGCCTCAGTAATAGTGTTAGGCCTTGGGGCCTCCTCTTGAGCTGGATCCTACTTTGGGCCTGTTGCTGGATTTTCTTTTCCTCAGGCTCTTCTCCATTTCCATCCTGGAAGTGCTTTGAGATGGGAACAATTATGGGTCAAAGTTTTGACTGTGGGGTGGCAATCTTCTCCTTCAGTTGACGCCCTATCTTTCTGCTGGCTGTGGGCTCTATAAGTTCCCTCTCCACACTTTCGAGCACTTCATCTAAGGTCCTTCCTTTTGAGTCCTGAGAGTATCTCACCTTCCAGGTCTCTGGTGCATTCTGGATGGTACCCCCCACCTCCTACTTCCCGAGGTTGCCTGTTTCCATTCTTTCTGCTGGCCCTCAGATTACCCTGGCTAAGACTTCTATCACTGGGTGATATAGAGCCCGAGTTGACCATCCACTATAACCCGGTAAGACTTCCAAAGGATGGATTGGGACACCAACCAAAAAACTTTAGACCCACAATTTTTTCAGCCTACAAAATATGCAGGGGTAAAAATGGAGAAAAATTTGAGGGAGAGACCATACAATGACTGTCCCAGCTTGAGACTTATGCCATGAAATGGGATCCTAGTGCTGACGCTATTAATGATACTCTCCAATACTTGAAGACAGGAGCTTAACACAACTGTCATCAAAGGGGCTTTAGGTAGCAAGTGATGAAGACTGATGCAGAGAACTACAGCCAAACATTAAGTGGAGCTTGGAGAATCCTCTGGATGAGGTGAAAGAAGGACCGAAGGATTCAGAGGGGCCAATGACACCACAAGAAAACCTAGAATCAACTAACATGGGACCATAGTGTCTCATAGAGTCTGAACCACCAACCAGAGATCATGTGTGGGAAGGACCTAAGCATTCTGTACATATGTAACAGTTGTACAGCTGGGTCTTCATGTACACACACACACACACACACACACACACACACACACACACACACACACCTCCTACTGAGTCCAATTAGGGTTGAACCATTGATCCCTCCCTAGACAGATATTCACTGGCTGTAGTTTCTCAACCAGGGGTGGGTCTTTGTTAACCCTTTCCATCCATGTAAGAATGTTAATGACTATGATATTGTACAGCTATCATAAATATTCATAGATACCTTATTGCTATCAGGTCCAGAAGATATTTTTTTTCACAGCAGTCCTCCCTGTGCTCAGACTTTTATCACCTTTCTACTTTTTCATTGATGATGTTCCCTGAGTCTCGGGTATAGTAATTAGGTTATAGGTGTTCCTCTGAGGAATGGACAATCCAGTCACTATTCACTGCATTTTAACTACTTGTAGTTCTCTGAAATAGCTTCCATCTACTGCAAAACAAAACTTCTGAGAGCTACACTGGCTTATAGATATAAGGATAGGTGTTTAAAAGGCAGTTGGATACTATATAAGTTATCTCATAACTTATAGGATCCATGACTTCTCTGGCATAGTATTTTGGCTGCGTGTACATTATCTACATTATTTTCCACCTCCTTCGTTGCTCCTAAGGGTAATTAGAAAGTAGTTGGTTGACCTTAAAATATTGCTGACAATATTGCACCTTTGATCCTGTCATTTGTAAATGTAATTTTTGTTTCCAGATGCAATTGTCATCTCAGAGGCTTGCTGATGCATAAGTTTATCCTTTCTAGTTCCTTCTGAACTCTGGTTGGCTCTTTCAACTAGGCTTTCCTGGCCCAACTGACTGATTGAAACAGGCTTCTTTTGGCTTCTCCCTGAATTGCTCAAATGAACTCTGGCAATCTGTTCTAATTTTATGGGTCCTTCTCATTCTCTAGTTCATTCAGTCTTCATTTGCCACCTGTCTCTGTAAAATTGTCTTATAACTCTGCTTTTATGCAACAAGTTTTCATGTTCTGACTATTTGCAAGCTCCAAAAATTTATGTCATATAGCTTAAAAGAAACAAGTCTCTATGTATATTGTTACAAATAAATTTTGAAGCAGTGTAGGATTATAATTTTTTTCTTCCTTTCTTTTTTAATAGATATTTTCTTTATTTACATTTCAAATGATATCTCCTCTCCTGGTTACCCCTCCAAAAAAAATCAAAAACAAAAATAAAAACAAAAACAAAAAGCAAACCCTGTTTCCTACCCCTTTTTGCCTCCCCCTGCTCACCACCCCAACCTCTCTCACTTCCTGGCCCTGGCATTCCCCTACACTGGGGCATAAACCTTCACAGGACCAAGGACCTCTCCTCTCATTGATGACTGACTAGGCCATCCTCTGCTACATATGCAGCTGGAGCCATGAAACCCACCAAGTGTGCTCTTTGGTTAATGGTTTAGTCCCTGGGAGCTCTGAGGGTACTAGTTAGTTCATATTGTTGTTCATCCTAAGGGGTTGCAAACCCCTTGGATCCTTTCTCCAGTTCCTTCATTGGAGACCCTGTGTTCAGTCCAATGAATGGCTGTGAGCCTCTACTTCTATATTAGTCGGGCACTGTCAGAGCCTCTGAGGAGACAGCTATATCAGGTTCCTGTCAGCCAGCACTTGCTGGTATCCACAATAGTGTCTGGGTTTGATAATTGAATATGGGTAAGATTCCCAGGTGGAGCTGTCTCTGGACTATACATTTTAGTTTCCTATCTATAGAGAGCAGCAATGGCTCTTACTGAGCACCAAGATGCTAGTTTTACAGTTAAAAAAAAAAGCCAGACATGAGTCTCTGTATTCTGAGATTTTACAGACAAAAAGATACAAATATTCCATGACACAATGTCCTTGAAGTCAATGAAAATAAAGGATTGTTTTGCTAGCATGCAGTGGGTTTTAAACATGTTATGACAGATGATGCCTCTACAATTTCATATGGAGATTCAAGGGACAAGTGGGAAAAATTTAATAGTCTGGAGGGAAATTGTGACTTGTGTAACAAATGATAAAGATTCACGTTGAAGTAAATAACTGTGAAATGTATTAGGTTTGGTGAACAAGCACATTCTCCTTCAAGTAGAGATTTACATCATTGACTACAAATTGGAGTTCATTCTAATGTTGGTATGATTTTTTTGTTTTACAAAGATTTTTTTATCATACACTTTGGAAAAATAATATATGGGAACAAGAATTAAAATGAAAATGCTACACAGAACATTAGTGTGTATTATAATCACAAGTTATAAATTGTTAATGCAAGTATCTCAGTATAATTTCTTTTTATTATCATTTTATATATTTACATTCCAAATGTTATCCCTCTTCCCAGTCTCCCCTCCACAAAGTCCCCACTACATATTCACTTTCCTTTGCCTCTAAGAGGGTGCTCTTCCATCTACCTACCCACTTTAGCCTCACCCTTCTAGCATCCCCTTTCACTGAGGCAACAAGTCGGCACTGTTTATAATCAAGCACCTCCCCTCCCATTGATGCCAGGTAAGGCAGTCCTCTGCTATATCTGTAGTGGGAGCCACGGCTGACATATGTATACTATTTGGTTGGTGGTTTAGTTCCTGGTTGCTCTGAGAGGTCCTGTTAGTTGATATTGTTGTTCTTCCTATGAGGTTGCAGTCCCCTTTTGTTCCTTCAGTCTTCCCATAACTCTTCCATTAGGGTTCTTGGGCTCAGTCTAATGGATGCCTGTGAGTATATGCATTTGTCTTAGTCAGGTGCTGGCAAAGCCTCTCAGAGGGAAGCTATACAAGGCTCCTGTCTGCAAGCAGTTTTTGGCATCAGCAATAGTGTTGGGGTTTGGTGTCTGTGGGTGGGATGGATCCAAAAGTGGGCTGATCTCTGGATGGCCTCTCTTTAAGTCTATGCTCCATTTTATCCTTCCATTTCTTTTAGACAGGAACAATTCTGGGTCAAAAATATTGAAAGTTGTTTGGTGACCTCATCCCTCTCCTGGAGAACCTTTCTGTCTATTGGAGGTAATCTCTTCA
The DNA here is from genome assembly GCF_008632895.1 of Mastomys coucha. NCBI lineage: Eukaryota > Metazoa > Chordata > Mammalia > Rodentia > Muridae > Mastomys > Mastomys coucha. The sequence continues at coordinate 24,948,511 of NW_022196894.1, read as the reverse complement.
AGTTCCATCTCCCCATTGTTTGTATTTCAGCTAAGGTCACCCCCATTGAGTCCTGAAAACCTCTCACATCCCATGTCTCTAGGTCTTTCTAGAGCTTCCACCCAACCCATACCCTAGTAGGTGCATATATCCATTCATTCTACTGGCCCTCTGGGCTTCTCTCCTGCCTTCACCCATACCTGATCCTGCTTCCATCTCTTTTCCTCTCTCCTATCCAGGTCCCTCCCTTGCTCTACCTCCCATGATTATTTTCTTCCCCCTTTTAAGTGGGATTGAAGCATCCTTACTTGGGCCTTTCTTTTCATTAAACTTCTTAAGGTCCATCAGTTGTATCATGGTTATTCTGTACCTTTTGGCTAATATCCACTTATCAATGAGTACATGGCTTGTATGTCCTTTTCAATCTAGATTACCTCACTCAGGATGATATTTTCTAGTTCCATCCATTTGCCTGCAAAAGTCATGATGTCCTCATTTTTAATAGTTGAATGTAGTCCATTGTATAAATGAACCATATTTTCTGTATCCATTCTTTGGTTGAGGGACATCTGGGTTGCTTCTAATTTCTGGCTGTTACAAATAAGGCTGGTATGAACATAGTGGAGCATGTGTCCTTTTGTTATGGTGGAGGATTTTTTGGGTATATTCCCAGGAGAAGTATAGTTGGGTTTTCACGTAGAATTATTTCCAATTTTCTGAGAAACCACCAGATTGATTTCCAGGTTGGTTGTCCCAGTTTTCAATACCACCAGTTATGGATGGTCCCCTTTCTCCATAACAGTGCCAGCATGATCTGTCACTTGGATTTTTGATCTTCGTGATTTTGAATGTTGTAAGATGGAATCTCGGAGTCATTTTGATTTGCATTCCTCTGATGATTAATGATTTGGACATTTCTTTAAGAGCTTCTCAGCCATTCAAGATTCCTCTGTTGAGATTCTTTCTTTAGCTCTGCACGCCATATTTTAATTATGTTATTTGGCTGTTGGTATCTAACTCCTTAAGTGCTCTATATTTTGGATATTAGATCTCTAACAGATATAAGGTTAGTGGAGTTTTTCCCAGTCTGTAGGCTGCTGTTTTGTCCTGTTGAAAATGTCCTGGGCCTTAAAGAAGCATTTCAGTTTCATGAGATCCCATTTGTCAGTTGTTAATTTTAGAGCCTGAGCCATAGATGTTCTGTCCAGAAAGTTAGTTAAATTTCTAGTACATAAGTGAAAAACCAAGTATGGTCACATGTATCTGGAAGGACATTGTTAGGGAGCAAAGAAAGTCTGGTTCAGAGTGTACTTTGGCCAGCCTAAAGAGTCAACATGACATGTAAGCTTCAGGTTCAGTGAGGCATCTTGTTGCAAAATACAAAGAGGTGAACAACAGAGGAGGATGCTACTGATGTTTGCCCCTAGAATTAACTTCTCTGTTTGTTAAAGTATTTCAAATTTAAATAAGTTATGGATAAAATTGTGGATCAAAATCAGACTTTGGGCTGTCCTCCTAGGAACATCCTCTCCATTCCTAGATATTGCTATGGAAACTGATCCAGTTTTGAGCAAACTTGAATACAAGTCAAGCTGGATAATATGGAAGAAGACCATTTATCAAATTTGAACTTGGATTTTTTTTTAACAATAATATGCCCCAAAGCTCAGACTGCCATACATGTCACTCAGCACAATGTTTTAAACTGCCATGAAATATAATATTGCAATCCCATAAAACAAAAGACTCCATAAGGAAACCATTTTCTTCCAAAGCTTGCTTTGTGTGTGTGTGTGTGTGTGTGTGTGTGTGTGTGTGTGTGTATGTGCATGTACGCGTGCGTGTGTGACTTCCATTCAACTTTAAAATTATTTCCTTCTGTATTTGAAAACACTATTTTAACCCTTTAATTGTACCAGGTCTCAACCAATTAGTTACTATGCTATGATAATGTACTCTTTCCTAATAACCTTTTGCTCAAACATCATTTCTTTAGCTTATTCCTATTTGAGTGAAAACATGATTGGTTTACTTTCAGTAGTTACAATTCTACAATAAGAGGTTAGAACATTCCTGTGGTCAGTGTTAAACATTTATATGTAGATAGAATGAGTCTGATCTGTGTTGAAGTGGAGAGTCCTGTATAGATGTCTGACTTCTGTTTCTAGTTTTGTGGTAAATATCTGTACCATTTTATTAATCACTTTCCTCCTTGAAGTCTATATTGTAGTACACAAAACATAGAGCATGGAAAATACAGTATTTGAACTGCTTCTTGCTCTTAATTCTTTGGATATATAGGCTTAGCACGCAAATAGTATGTATAATCTCAGGAAGAAAGTAAAAGCCTTGTCATTTTTACTTTAAAACTATTCAGTGGTCATAATTTTTATTGTTTGTACAAGATTTCAAGTTAGAAGGCAATTGCCTGGAACATTTAGCACACTGGTTTAGCTATCAAAATGCCATGATGAGATTTTCCTGGAATAATATCTACCCAAAGAAATTTCCAAGGAGTTCTATGGGATTCTGATCTTATGTCTATAAATTATATGACAGACCTAAGTGTTTAGGAGTCCAAGTTATTTTTACAAGTTGAGATGACATTCCAAAGTGTGCCATGCTTGCAAGCCAATCAGCTCAGTGGGGATTTACTTGCACACAATTTCTATTAACCCCTTTGATTCATCATTCAGACAAACAAACATTCACATCTTAAGTGTATGACACTGAAACCAATTTAGTAAACCTTTACTACTAAAAGAAAATAATTAAAATATGGCAGTTAAATGGCTTCCTTATAAAATTGCTCTTTTGGGTAGACATGTTCTGGAATCTAATGACCTGTCAAATAAGGTGATAACCAAACTTAGGCATGAAAGATTGCTGTAGATAGATCTATAGTCCAAAACATTTTAGATAATATAAGAACTAGAACAGAAAACTGTTCTAGTTTAAAAGATAAAAGCTTATTGTTTGAAAACTCATACACTCTCTATGAGTTTCAGTATGAATATATCAAGGTCACCTGTGGGTCACACAATGCTGTAAGTACTATACTAGGTACTTTTGTAGTTCTTAAATGTAGGATAGAGTGATAATAAGCTGAACTAAATTTAGAATAACCTAATTACTGACCCTCATTTCAAGAAAATTTCAAGGTTGTGTCTTAAGTCACAAGGGTAATGAAGTTTGAACAAGTAGCTTTGTCAGGACCTCTAGCCTTGTAGTTCTAGATAATTAAGAATATTTTTAAATTATGGTTTTAGGTCTAATTGCTTTATTTTTCAAAAAGGTTTGAAATTCATCCCTTTCCAAAAAGCTTGTTTGGGGAGGAAGGATGATGTCACATGGATCCATGTATGTGCATGTATGTACATGTACATGTGTGTGTGAGTATGTGTTATCTTCAGTAATAATGTTGAGTTCAGGAAGCAACAAAGGGCAGTGGTAACAGCCTGTATTGTTTTGGGCTTCCCTTGACCTCCCCTGCCTGAAAACCTGAGTGGATTTAACCATGCCAGGCACTGGGGATTTTGTCAGATAATAAATGGCTGTTGGGGGAAGCGTCATATCTCTGTTTGACATGACTCCACTTGATATATACATACATATTCATGTATGTATGTGAAAGTCTTTAAAATAGTATTTCCCTATGGCTTTCTACGTGTTGTTTGTCCTGTCTCTCATTCTGTATACCTTTCCATCCACTCCCTGAAATGCCCCTTCCATTTCCCCTTACTAATTTCTACCACTAAGAACCAAAAATTCACCTCTCTAGAGTTCCTTTTCCCTAATCAGAGTTATGAGAATTCTATGATAGCATAATGGGGATTTTGCCAGTGACACTAGCTTAGCCATTACCCTATTAAACACAGGATAATATGTGTTATGATAATAGTTGCTATGAGTGCCTGCCGCTCTTACATAGGACACAAACACAGTTTTTTTCCATTGCAATTTGCCTTCTGAGGAAAAAAAAATGCAGACACAAGGAAGGAGAGAGTTTAGTTGTTCTTGTTGTTTTTGGTTTGGTTTGGTTTGGTTTGAGGTTTTTTATCCTCCCCCAACCCCCGCCATGCTTTGGATGAAGAAGAATGCAGCAATCTTGTGAGATCTCAGTGGAGCTTGGGCCTGTAGCCTCTGCTACAGGTAGGTGGCCAAGGATGTTTGGAAGGGACTAAGTGGGACTAGCCACTGAAGTTTAGGGCAAGTGGAGAGACAGATAATTGGTTAGGGCACACTTTTCCAAGCAGTAAACAGTAGTACCCAGCAATTAAGCCTAGAAGGCAAGTCGTAAAGTAACAAACTCTGTGTGTGTGCCTGTGTGTGTGTGTGTGTGTGTGTGTGTGTGTGTGTGTGTGTATGTGTGTGTGTATGTGTATGTGTGTTTTATCTGTGGATTCAGGGAAGCCAGGAGAGGACTGGTAGTAAGAACTCTTCCCAGAGCTAAAGGCAGGTAGAACAAAAGTGTCTCAGGTAGGGGCTGGTGGCAGCCGATCCTGTAACAAAGGCAGTACAATAAAATTACACACAACATATTCACTGTTACTCATCAAATACAAATCATACATTGGTTTTATAATTGAATAAACTATAGTCCAAATAATAAACATATGTATATTACCTACTATATACCAGATACTGTGTCAAGTTCTGAAAATAGACAGCTAAAAAAACAAATATCATAAGTTCTTTCTAACCAACATATTGTATATTGCCCAGGTTCTTTGTAATCATTTTATCTAGGAATGTACCAATAAGCAATATACAGCTTTTTCTTTAAATCAAATAAATGCCTTTGTACAATATATTGCTCTGTTTTATATTGCTTCAGTTATAAAAAAAGGTTCATAAGTGAACATTATAAAATTTCAGATGTGTCATTGATGAGACAATGCTCTGTTTATTGCCTCACACTGCCTGAGAGTTATCTGGTTTACAGTTGGCGCTCAGCTTATTTCCAGCAGCATCCATCGTCTACATTTTCCGTAATTTTTCAACTACACATTTCTTTTACTGCAAATTTCATATTATAGAGAGATACAGTGGGATGTTTTTCTCAAGTGTGTACATCCCCACCCATTAAACTGATCTCTTTTGTCATCATCACTAATCAAAAAGTTTTTGTAAGATTTATTTTTAATTATGTGTATGAGGCACACATGTTTACAGGTACCCTCACAGACAATAAGGAATTGTGTTCACTTGAATTGTTATTATAGATGGCTGTGAATGACTTGATATGGATACTGTATTTATGTCTTTTATCCAGATCCCTCCCGTGACCCTTGAGCTGATAGTCTGGCCTCCTCCCTGAGCTAAAGGCAGGCAGACCAAATGGGAAGAGGCTGGTATCATTGCCAGTCTGGGAGCAAAAGGAGGTAGCAGTAAGCACTACACACAACAGAATATACATCATAATTAACTGTACCTAATAAAGTGGTAACATTATAACATAAATAAAAAAGATGAGACTCTGTACATTCAAATACTGATCCTTGTTTCCAAGTATCTTATGTCTCCTTTTTTTGGTGATATTGTTGTATTGGCATTTCAACTTTTATGTTTACTTAAAATATGATAATTTAAGACTACATTTTTCATGCAACAATCCACAGAGACATTTGGGGAGTCAAGAAGATATCAAGGAGATATTTGTTAGTTGAGTTTAAAGCCACCAAGATTCTCAAGCATGGCTTCTGGAATTTGAGGATGAAGGCTTGCCATGTTACAGTGTCATTTGTGTTTCATTTTCTCAGGCCATTGCCTATAGAATAGTCTTTTGGGGAAATAATTATCTTGCCTTGTTTTCAGAACCATTAACAAATGTAGGCCACCACAGGAATTTATCACCATGATACAGAGAAAAATCATGAGATGACAATAGCATCTGGTGGGGCTGGAACCCTGAAGTCAGAGGAAATGCTTATTCTTATAGATGAAGAGAGAGCAGCATTGGTCTTAGAATGACATACCTGGAATGGGAACTTGACCATATTTTAGGTGGTAATATGCTAATTTGAATGCACAGATTCTCCTCTCCATGTTTAATTTTCTAAAGTTATCATTTTATTTTGTTTTTATTAGGATTTTTAAAGTTTTAGTTACTATATGCTTATGTGATGCATATATTTAAATGCACACATATCATTTAAGCATACTTATACATATATGTTTATTATTAAAAATTCTAAGCTATAAGACTTTCCCCCTGATATGTATCAATATGATACCATCTAACTTGATATTACTTACTTTGAAATCTTTACATTTGCCTAGAAAAAGGTACATTTTACAAAGTTATCCTTTTCTTGGTGAATAATTGCCTTAAAGGAATAAGAAACCACATTGTTTTGAATGCCATGTAGAGTGTTTATGTTCCATCAAATGCCTTCATTGAAACCTAATCCCCAGTGCTATCACGTTAAAAGACAGGACCTTAGGAAACCTTTAGGTCATAAGGGCAGTGATCTCCAGAATTGTCTCAGTGTTCTGACAAGTTGAGATTTCAGGGAACTATTTAGCCATTTCCATTCTGTGAGGACATAGCAAGAAGGTGCCATGTTAAGAGTCCTTACTATCCCTACACTAGTACAGTGATCTGGTCTTTGTAGCTTTAAGAACCATGAAAATTAATTGGTTTTAATTATAAAACATCCAATTTATAACAATTTGACACAGCAGTCCAAGTGCAATGTGACACTGTGATAATAAAGGTGTAAAATGTTTGTTAGTGTGTGGTATAATAATAGAGAATCTGCCAGCCTAAAGTGCTGTTGTCAGAGGTTGGCATTATTTTAAAAAACATTCAAGTAATTAATGCTAATCCTTCCTATAACTAGGGACCCTCTAAAGAACCATTCATGAAGGGACAGACTGCAATATTCAGGGCACAGCTCTTTTATCCTAGGAACTTGAATATGTAACTTCTTAAATATCTATTGTACGTTTATATTCTCAGTACATTTCATATTCATACACTGGGGATTCTATCTCTAATTCTTATGAATATATTCTTATGCATGTCTGAAGGTCTAGTAATCAAACAAGCTGTGTGACTTTACTAAACATTTTAATCTGTACAACTTGCTTTCCTTGTTAGTTGAGAATATTGTATGGGTATTCCTGTCCCCAAAGAAGAGAGTTGAGCATTTTTGATATTACAGTACAGATAAGCAAAAGCAAGAATGTTAGTGAGAGCAGTAAAGAAGCTGGTGGGATTAAAGCAGAAAATTGTTCTCCATACTATCTCCTGAAAAATCAGGTTATATGACAGCACTGCATATAGAACAGTGAAATATCTCCATATGATTATCAGGCTCTGCTTGAAAAAGGCATGGAGCTGTATTTCATTTGGATTTCATGATGCAATTGTTTAACTCCTATTTTGATGGTTTAATCCTTTGCTTAGCTTAGGTTGAAAAATAAACCACAAGTAAAACATGTCTCATTGAGATCTTTGTTTATCCTTGAAGCTCATAATTTTTATGCTCTGCAAAGAAAAAGACATTGGACCATGGTTTTATTTTGTTTTGTTTTGGTAATATGGCATTGCTAATATTACCACCCTTACATCTGGATCCAATTTGTAATGAAACCACTTAAATCCCACGTACACACTGAAAGCTGTGGTTTTGTCACAAAAAATTATGTAAATATATAAACAGATAAAGAGCTTGTTGATTTTGTTCCAAAATGTTGGTTTTATTTTTACATATTGAAATAAAATACATTTTGAAAGTAGGGAAAATTAACAAAGTTATGCTACTTGAACTAGAGAGTAAGAACCCTTCAAAATCATCTTAGGTATACACTAACATTTTATGGAACTCTTGACATTCTAGATGTTGACTTATTAGTGTCTTGAACAAGTTCTATTTGGAGCAGTGAAATTTTATACTTTATGTTTGTATTGGGAAGGATAGGATAGTCTTTTTAGCTTTTGATATATTTGTGTAATATTTAAGTTTTCTCTTTAACCCGGTAGTCATATTCTTGGAAACTGGAAAGAATTGAAAGATACCAAGTAGTTCAATCCTATAATCCCACTGTGGCAACGATGTAGAATTAGGTGTGAAAAAAACAGTACCAAATGGTATGGGCTTTTATATAATTTCTGTTATAAAATTGTGTATCAACAAATTTTTAAAATATAAGTGTAATGGGTCAAGTGTTTCTAATTGTGGCTAGATAGAGGGCTCATACTGTAGCCCATTTCCAAATCATTCATCTTCTTGTGGGAGATGAAACCACAACCAAATAAACACAGACACACTCAAAACAGAATAATGCATCGCCAACATCCATCTACACATGCTCACAGTTCCCAGCATCTAATTCCTATGAGAATATACAGCTAACCCTGTCCTAAACCCATAACATCTAGGAGGGAATTCAAATCCTATAGCTCCACTTCAGTCATTTATAACTGTCTTCAATTTCCAAGACTAGCTATTTCCTACTGTGTACTCTTGTATCTGTATTGAGTCATTGGCTTACTATGCTTTTTGACACCATTTATTCTTCTCATGTATGCACAGTTGATCCTTCTCGGCCTATAGAACTGATCTTTCAGGTGAAATAGATACATATTTTATTACATTTCTTTTATGTTTTGTAAAAGTCAGAGTTACTTGAGTTTTCTTCCTTTTCTCTTTTTTCAGTTACATGACTCGGGGTT
>NW_022196894.1:24908066-24939839 GCF_008632895.1 Mastomys coucha | reverse complement strand
TTGAATTCAGGACCTCCAGAAGAGCAGTCAGTGCTCTTAAGATCTGAGCCATCCCTCCAGCCCATGCATAACTTTTTAAAAGAGTCAGTTCTGATGAAAATTATTAACTATCTCCTCTGTTTAAGTAGCCCATTCTTGAAATAATCCTTCCTGTTCATATATTTTACACACAGAACAGAATACGATTCACTTGGGACAACATATCAATGTTTGTTAGTTTTCTGCCTTCTCTGTCTACATAACTCTTCCTGTCTTCTATGCTACCCCATGAGCACTGCTCCAGATTACTGCTCACACCCTTCCTTATAAGTTTCAGACCATGACCGACTACACAGGAGTAAGCATATGCTCCTTATTCCTCATGATGGCATTGACAAAGTTTATCCTCATTTCTGTCTTTTAAAGCTAAGGAAACTGCATTTTTTTTTCTGCTTTGATCATCCTCCTAATGAATACTACACTTCATCAATTATCAAAAATGGAAACATCTTAAGATTCTTGTGCTTATTTTATGTACATCTCACATGTACCTTCCGGGCATTGAATCCAGTCATGCACCATGTCACTGCCCTCATCAAAATGTTCTCACGAAGTTAGAAGTGACTGAATTCAATGCAGCTGCTTGCTCACCTTGAAGTCCTTGGGAAGAAAGCACACTTGTTGACACCACTGATCATGCATACTTCCTAGTCTCCCACAGGCATCTATTTTGTCATCACCCACAATCCTTGTTAAAGAGATGCATTTTTCTTTCTCTTCTTCTCTACCAGTTTTCTACAATCCCTGCTTCTTTAAGGTACTACAAAAGTCCGCATCTTTCGTGAGCTTTCCTCTGCCAACACCTCTTTAACTGAAAACATAAAATGTATAATTAAACCAGAATTCAAATACGTTTCCGTATCATAGCTGATCACTTGAAGATATTAATACCAATATTCTGCTTTCATCTTTATTAGTACAAGTAGACCCTGAGCATATACAAGTCCAAAGTATCTTTTCTGGTATTCTGTCCTAACAATCTATCTCTCTGCATCAGACCAGTATATAGTTAACAGAACAGACCCACTCTCAGGATAGGCTTTTCTTGAACATATCTTCCCCTAAAACTATTTTCTTTCCTTTATGCTTGCCATTGTGTAAACCACCGACAACCCTTCAGTTCCAAAATAACTTAAAAGAATTTGTCACACTGCTTGACTTAGTTTTTGAAACAGGAAGAATACTTATTTTTTTCTTGTTTCTTCCCTTGTTATTGACAATTTTCTCCTTTGTTGGTTATCTTACATCTCTCTGGCTTTTAAGATTTCTTTTCCTCAAAATTAAATTTCCTGTTCCCATCCACTTCTGTATCTCCTTCTGGTTATTCACAGTCTCTATGTTCAACTATGTTAGCGTTTAACAAGACTTTCATATTTGGGTTTTCTGTTACATCTCACTCATCTACACGTCTGTTTCTGTGTCAGTATGATGTTGTTCTTATTAGTAAAGCTCTGTAATGTGTCTCTTGGTCTGGAATGGTATATCTATTTATACAATGAAATTCTACTCAACTATAAGGAAAAATTAAATCATGAAAAATTAGAGGTAAATACATAGAATTAGAACATATTATATTGTGTGAAGTAGTCAATACTCAGAAAGGCATATGTGGTATGTTTCTCTCTTGCTTGTGATTCCTTGCATGTGGTCAGACATGTAGTTCAATGGGATACAACAGAAGACCCTAGTTTTGAATCTCTAGATGTGAATATATAAACTTGAATAATCAAAGAAGTGGGGGAAGGAAAAAGGGACTAGGTGGGAGGAGTACTCTTGAATGGGAAATGTAAATAAGTTTAGCACTATGGAAATTTGTGTGGATGTTCCTCAGAAAGCTAAAAGTAGAGATGATCTTAGTGTGCCATTTCTGGGAATATATTTTAAAAAAAATGTAGGTCAGTGTTGCAGCCGCTTGCAGCTACATACGAACGGGTCTTCTGTAATAAATAAAAAATGGGACTGAGGCATAGTTTCTGCTCACAGTCCAACGTTTATTACCCAACTGGGAAATCAAGCAGGCAGGCAAAACACGGCCCCCAGTCCACCAGCATTTCATGGCCAAATTAGCATCTGGATGCTCCATCTAGAATGCAGGTGAAGCAATTCCACAGGACTTAGCTGTTAACAGGAACTTCGAGGTAGAGAAGTGGCAGGAACAAAAAGGACTTTGTTTAAGTCAGGAAGCCTCACCCCAGGTAGGCTGGTTGCTTGTGGCCAGGCAAGGTCCTCAGCCTTGCCTTGTAATATCTCCAAATCTAAGCCCATCCATGTCATCTCCATATTTCTAGGCATAGTTTGATTGCACATTACAGACTCTATGCCAGCATCAGAAGATCAAGATATTTGTGTCATCCACATTGTTTTTATTTTGTTTGTTTGTTTTTACCACGGAATTGGAATTGCTCTAAGGAAAAATCAACATGGAGTATCTGAAGGATTGAGCTACCAGCTCCTCATAGCTGATCTGAAATCAACCATGTGTGGAAAACCACAAAGATAAAGCCAAACTTCTATCCAACAGAGACAGCCTAGAATCTCATATCATACACACAGCCATGAGAGATGTCCACTTGATCAGAAATCACTGCAAAAATGCAAGAAATATGAAGGGCCAAGTATGTCTCCTTCCAAATGCATCAGTTTTATAGAATCATTCTTTAATGAGGGTTATCTAGATGAATGCCAGAACACATAATGGAAAGAAGATTCATTGATCATGATCTTCACTGAAGATCATTGAAGTTTTAAGAAAACATGAATTAAAAGAGTACCAAACATATAGAGCAGTAGTTCTCAACCTGTGGATCACAACCCCTTTGAGGGTAAATGGATCATCAGAAAATTAAGATATTTACATTATGATTCATAACTATAGCAAAGTTACAGTTATCAAGTAGCAACAAAAAATAATTTTATAGTTGGAGGTCACCACAACATGAGGAATGGTATTAAAGGGTCACAACATTAGGACTAGCAATAAAGGTATGAATGAAGCCTGAAAGAAAACAAACATCTCAGTGAAATAACAAAGATGCTTGAAAGTAAATTCACTAAAAGGATAGTAATGTGGAAGGGAATTCAAGATGAATTGAAAAACTCAATAACTATTAGAAAATCCATCCCAAAGAGATTTGAGACTTCTAAGAGGTGGAGTTAATGGCATATCACTGATCAGTGGCCATTAGAAAGAATTATGCAGTTCTTAGAGCCTACATTAGCTCTCTGAGTATCCAATTGTGCTATCCCTACTCCTAGAGTTCTGTCTTGTCACATGAACTCTCTTTAATTAACATGACCCCTGCAATAGTGCCATCTGCTAAAGTGCATTATAGTGCCATGCTGTTTTACCATTTTTTCTCCCCAAATCTTAGCTAATGAATTCCCTTTTTATTATGAAGAATCCAGTTCTGGTTTTCAGAGAGCAGCCCTCTGTCTTAGCAACAGCCAGCGTTGTTTAGGGATGTCTATGGGATCCTATTGGCCAACAGTTCATCCAAATGTAAACCAGTTCCACACTGGAAACCTTGCCTGACTACAGAATATGGTCAGTTGGTATTCTATATTTTCTGTTACTGGGAGTCCTCACTAGGGTTAACCTCATAGTTTCAGGAAGTCTCCACTGTACCACTGTACCACTTCACTGTTTCCATACTGTCCTTCAGATGCCCCCTAATTCCAGCTATTTTTCCACAAATTCTCTCCTTCTATCTTTCCAGGCACCAGATCCCTCCCTCTCCTGTTCCCATCTACCCTTAGTCTACTCACAAAGTCTATTTCCTCTTCCCAGGGAGGTTCATGCATTCCCCCTCCCAGATTCCTCCTCCTTACATAATATTTTGGGGCTGTGGATTATGCTTAATTATCATTTAATTAGCATCTACTATATACTTATAAATAAATATATATCATATTTGTCTTTTGGGGTCTGGGTTACTTCACTCAGGATGTTTATTTTTTTCCTAGTTCCATCCATTTGCCTACAAATTTTACAATGCTGGGTTTTTTGATTTTTGTTTTTTGTTTTTGACATGAGAAATACTCCTTTGTATAAAGGTACTACTTTTTTTGTTGTTTTGTGAGTCATTCTTTGGTTAAAGGACCTCTAGCTTTATAGCTTCTTTCTATTATGAAAGCCACAAGTTACATAGAGAGGTCAAGCTGATAGCTGCATTCAGGCTTCACCCCTATGTTCTAGACTCTTTAGTACCAGAAGGTACTCTGCAGGTTATGGAAAGAAAAATCTAGACACTAGCTCAGCCACAATCCCCTCGACCTACAATTTGTCTTACAGTAAGATGTGCTGAGGAAATGGAAGTGCAAAACTTGTGGGATTGCCCAACCAATGTGTGGTTAAATTGAGGCTCATGCCATGAAAGGAAGCACCTGCCCTACACTGACTGGATGTCCATGAGTCAGAGACTAGCCATAGTCCACAAAATCATCTAGGCAGGGCTAACATAATCTCACAAAAAATAAAGTGGCAAGAACAGGGCCCACATGGGTTGGCCCCAGGTCCTCTGCTTATATGTAAAGACTCTTAGGTTGGTGGTTTTGCGGACTCCTAGCAGTGAGAGCAAGCATGTCTCTGAATATATTGCCCACTCTTGTGACTTTTCTCATGTTAGGGGGTTGTTTTATCCAGTACTGACTTGAGGGCTTTTGTCTTGTCTTACCATATCCCTTTTTTCTTGTCTCTTGGTAGTTTGTTTTTTTTTTCCTGAAGGGAAATTGAAGAGCAATGGATCTCAGAGAGAGTGGCAGTAGCAGGGAGCTAGGAGAAGAAAGAGGAGAAACTGTGGTCGAAATGTATTGTATGAGAGAAAAATCTATTTTTAACAAAATAGATACTAAGCATATTATTACAGTAGCAGAATATATACTAATAAGATTTTTGGATTAAAAATATTACACCTAGACCTTGACTCAATATTTGTTAAAAACAAAATTGGAAAATTTGAAAGGATACATAGCAGGTGCCCAGGAGGAGATGTGTGCCTTTTAATGGATCCTGTGATCCCAGAAATGGGGAAATACTATTATTATTATAATTAGAGAGAATTATTTTTAAAACTCAGGAAGCAGGAAATGTCAACTAACCTATGCTATGCCATAAAATCTACACTACGGTAATATCAAGTGCTTGAAGTTCCACAAATACTTCCAAACTCTTATCAAGACAGTTGACTAAATGCTTCTTTTCTTATGTCTTTGGTGTTTAGCTCATTGAAGGGAAAGATATACTAAAAAATACCAGAGCAAAAAAGAAAAAAGGTTAGTACATGTATCGAAACTGCCTGGAATCTCCAGATCATGCAGACAACTATAAAGAGCTTGACATTTAAGTTTACAGAAAGGTTGCTGTAACAATTTGAGCAGGGAAATGGCATGCCATGATTTGTGCCTCACCTCTGTAGATGTCCAGAGGGAGAAGAAAAAAGCCTTGAGAACATCAAGAACAATTAGGAGGTTATTGCAATAGTCCAAGCTAGATGCAGACATGACTCAGAGAAGATGAAGGTGTATCATCAAATCATTATATATTTTGAAGTGATTATGGTCAAAATGTGTTGCAACCAGGGTGAAAGTCAGGAAAGTGGAGCATGGATGATTCAGGAGTGAGCAAAATAAAAGAAATTGAGATGAACCACAGGTGTCTAGCTTTAGAAAATGAAAAAAAATGAGTGATCAAAAATTAAACATCCATTATATTAAATTTAAAATTTTGGAATTTTGTGTTTATTTAAAAGAGTAGTTTTCAACCTTCCTAATGCTGTAACCCTTTTATGCAGTCCTTCATGTTCTGGTGACCCCAACTATACATTTATTTTCTTTGCTATTTTATAACTATAGTTTTGCTACCGTTATGAATGATAATGTTAATTTCCATGTTTCCTGATGGTCTTAGGTGACCCCTGTGAAAAGAAAGATCTTTTGTCTCTCAAAGGGCTTATGACCCTCAGGTTGGGAATTCCTGGTTTAGTGCATGTAAATATTTACTGTTTTATAAATCTATATATTTTAGAAATTAAGTGCATATAAACATATACTGAAGATATATACCTTATTTTACTTTTATTAAGAAGAATGCACAGTCTAAATTATGAAGGTCATTGTCTTATAGGACTGAAAACAATAACTCATTAGTAGGCTTATAAATCTTTGTTGATTTTGGCTCTGCCTGACTTTCTAGTCTCATTTTCTGTTATGGTGAGTTTCCCCTAATACCAATACTAAGAATTAGGAGTGGGAAAGATTTATTGGGCAGTAATGCTTATAAAAGAAAAAGGGAAGAAGCAAGAAGTGAACAGGACGCAGACTTGCCACTGCTTCTGCCAGCGCAGCATGACCTGGAGGAGCACCATGTTGGGCAGAAATGACTCTGCCTTGGCAGAAATGCAAAGCTGCCTTGCAGATTCATAGGCCAAGGTACACTGAGAAAGAATGATTTCTGCTCAAAATCCAATTGTACCCTAAAGGAACAGAAGTAGCTTCAAATGGTCATATCTCAGAATCTTGAAGAGCAATCTGAGAGCTGCCCGTGACTGTCCTCTTAATGTTAATGCCCTCTGTCTCCAATAGTTGCCTCAGAGATCTTGTCCAATGTCTTGCCAGGAGATCTGAATTTCTCCATTCTCTCAGTGCAGTTTAACCACCAAACTGTAGGTAGCACTGGGGCTTTAAACTAAACTGTTCCTTGGATGTATGGGATTTGGCCAAGTGCTAAACTTCTCTCTCCATTTGTAGGTGATTGTTTAAGCTTTCTCAACTGTAAATTAGAAACATTGAGAATCTAACAGGGCATTGTTACAGGAAAGGGAAACTGTTGTTGCATTAAAAAAATGGTTTAAAGGGTTTTAGAAAGATGGATCAGAGGCTCAGAGTTCTTGTTTACAGAGGACTCAGCTTCAGGTCTCAGTGCCCATTTGGTGGTCCATAATCACCTGTGCCTCCAGTTCCAGGGAAACTAAGACCTTCTTCCGGTCTCTGCAGATGCCAGGCATGTACCAAGTGCATGTACACACATGGAGGCAAAACACTCATGCACATAAAATAAATCCTTCAAAGCAAATATATGTTTAAAATACAGTAGCTACTGAAAAAGATATTGACTACTATAATATCATATATTTGATGAAACATAATAAGAATATCATCAACTGTTTACATTAGACAAACCATTTTTATCTCAAAAATTAAAAACAAAAGTATTGATTGATATACACACTTTGACAATATACCATAATCTTTGTGAGGTATTAAACTTCATGTTTTATGTATTTACTGCATGCAAAAATATGCATGGGTTGGAAGGAAGGAAAGAATTAAAAGGGTTCTGATTAGTTAGTTATGGGTACTGCCTCCTACACATAAGGACTGGAATGATTTAGAACACTAGTCATTAATTTAGTTGAACACTCTATAAGTTTGGAAAATATATGCTTTGCATGACACTAGCTGGGTCAGCTGTTTTCATTCTGGCTTATTCACATGTCTATAAATTAAAGATTGAAGGTCAGCTCATGTACAACTGTGCTGGCTCTTGGATCCCTATTAGATATTTCTGGGAGATGTTTGGACTTCCTAGTATGTGCCTGCCTAAAACTCAGACTGGCTTAGTCTTTTAAGTCACAATTCATCATCTTTTTGGTAACTATAGCCTTTCTACTATAGCTACATTCCCCTGTAGACCTCAGGGGAATGAATTAAAATGTCCCATTTTGAGAGCTGCATACAAGCTGAAGTCAGTTCTGGAAAACTCAGTTCACCTTTAACATTGTAATAGTGTTGGCACTTTCTTGCTGTTCATGCAATAACAAGAACAAACAAAACATGAATACAATGATAAGGAAGTAAATATGGATGAAAATTATCAGAGTACACAATAACAGAGGTTTGAAGATTAAAACAATCTGTACATAAAAAATATCCCAACCTCTTCTTGATCACATGAATCTGATTTTAAAGATGCATATAATATGCACCTCAGCTGTTTATTTAGTGCTTCCTTGGGTGGGTAAAAACAAATAAAAATGATCAAGTATATGTTCTCATTGACCTAATGCCCTAAGCTTTTAAGCACTCTTTTTATGCATCTAAGCCCCATTAAAAACCCTCAACTTTTAGTGTAATCAAGTATCTGAGACAAATCAAGGATTTCTGGGCGGTTACTTCTTCTTCTTCTTCTTCTTCTTCTTCTTCTTCTTCTTCTTCTTCTTCTTCTTCTTCTTCTTCTTCTTCTTCTTCTTCTTCTTCTTCTCCTTCTCCTTCTCCTCCTTCTCCTTCTCCTTCGCCTTCGCCTTCTCCTTCTCCTTCTCCTTCTTCTTCTTCTTCTCCTTCTTCTTCTTCTTCTTCTTCTTCTTCTTCTTCTCCTTCTTCTCCTTCTATTTATATATTTTCTTTATTTACATGTCATATGATATCTCCTTTCTCAGTTTTCCCTCCCAAAAATAAAATAAAATAAAACAAAAATCAAACAAACAAACAAAAACCCCTGTTCCCTCCTCCCCACTCCCTTGCTTACCAATCACCCTTTCCCACTGGCTGGCCCTGACATTCCCCTACACTGGGGCATAGAATCTTCACAGGGCCAAGGGCCTCTCCTCCCTTGATGACCAAATAGGCCATCCTCTGCTATACATATGCTGCTGGAGCCATGAATCCCACCATGTGTACTCTTTGGTTGGTAGTTTAGTCCCTGGGAGCTCTGAAGGTACTAGTTAGTCCATATTGTTGTTCATCCTAAGGGGCTGTAAACCCTGCAGCTCATTGGGTCCTTTCTCTAGCTGCTTCATTGGAAACCCTGTGCTCAGTCCAATGGATGGCTGTGAGCCTCTATTTCTGTATTATTTGAACACTGTCACAGCCTCTCAGAAGGCTTCCTGCAAGTCACTCTGCCTCCTGTCATTACTTGCTTGGTAAGAACTTGGTTTTTGCTGTTGAATGATTTCTGAAATAAATGAATCTTACAAATTCCTGATAGCAGCCCCCAAAGAAAGAGGGGCTGGCAATTAATTTAGTTAGAAAATTATGGAGATCGAATTTATCTCTATGTGTTTGGGTTTTCACTAGATTTGTTACTTACTAGCAACGAGCCTCTTGGGCAAGTAAAATTAAATATATATATATTATCATATGTTGTGATAATGTATAAGTATATATATGTATACTTATACATATATTTGAGTATATACATATATGTATAAATATATATTTATATATATAAGTACATATATACATGTATATATATGTATACTTATATATATATTTATAAAATCATATGTTGTTAAGTGACATTTATAATACCCATAAAGCATGGGTGGAAGACAGTGAACAAATGTTACTTTTGCAGCTGCCAAATATCCCTTGGTGTCACCATGCTTTATTTCTGGGCTCTATCCAAACTTTCCATGGGAAAAATCTCAACTATAAATTTTAAGTTTAATTTGGGAAAAATAATACTAACTTGCAATCTTTTTTCTTCTTAATGAATACTCTTCATTCCTTTAAAAATGATTGAGAGTTTTATCCACTATATTTGGTCATAGTCCCCTCTCTCATTAACTTTCTTTTACTTCTGAGGGAGACTTTTATTGTGGCCATAAAATGCTGCTAATTGATCAGCATGCACTTATATTAAGATCTAGTTCTAAAATCTACTCTCAGGGAAACTTCAGGACATGCTTTTCCTCTATGATACAGAATGATGACCAACATGGGAGAAATATTGCACAGGTTTTTCCATATTTTGCTGTTTTTGATTGATTTCCCTTTTGGTCTTTGCAAAAGGGTAAGTTTGCAGATTCTGGCAGTGGCCACACTTTCTTTGCTTTGTTTAATGGAGTGTTAAACCCAGTCTCAGTTACAGACTTTGGAAAAAGATAAATTCCCTATACAAACTTAAAAAAACCTTAAAAGTCTGTCTCATTTTTTGGAAAGGGAAATTATTAATCCGTGCATACTTCATTTTTAATCAACATGTGTTCAATGTCTGCTCTGACAAGCTCGTAGAAATGATGAAGGCTGTGATGAAAGTATTGGTAAAGTCTTCTTTTTTAGATAGTTGGATTAGTGTGAAAGAGTTAAAAAATTGCACACCTCAGCCTCCACCCATGGAAATAAGTGAGGGCTAAGTCAGACAAATAGGCATTTCAGTTTGGTGCAAAAAATGGAATAGGAAGCTGAACAGATCTATAGTATATATGGACAGGGTGTGCTGCACACACAGCCAGTTGTGTGCTGCTGTGCCTGAAACTTCAGCTTTATTCATGTGCTGTTATTTCATATGTATAATGAATTTTACAGTTTTCTTCAGGTATGAGAGAAATAGATGCTTGACAACTGAGTTCAAGAACCAGAATGCATACAGTAGGAGGAAAAACAACTTCTGTAAGTTTCCCTGTGATATCTGCATGTGTGCATGTGCACGTATACAGATATATACAAACACAAACAGAAAGACATTTACACAAACACTCAGAGAAGCATGCAGGTAAACACTCATACAAGGAAACATACACAAACAATAAATATTTAAAAAATAAAATATTCTTCAGATGGTCAACAACTCAAAAGCCTGAACCTTTTTCTCAATTCTTCTCACATCCTAGAGAACCCATGTTCATAATTCTTACAAATGGCAGCCACATCATAGTCCAATAGCACAACTGTAGCTCATTCTCAGTGACTTCACTTCTTTTGTATTCTAAATTAAAGTTTGTCTCTTCTGCAAAAGTATTTTGTATTGTCCTCTTTCATTAATCATAACCATGATGCTTACTAAAATTACATATTTATTTGACTTTCTGTTGAAAGAATGCCAAGAAACTCCAGATGCAATAAAGCAACCAGGCAGGAAAATCTTCGTATCTCCACCCAGGTCTTTCTTTATTTTACGCTATTCATTATATAATACTCAATATCAGTTTAGCAAGAAAGATAGATCCTGCTCTATTCTTTACCTATATATACTCTTTTATTCTTTACACCTGTGCCTCATTTCATTAGCATTTAACCAAGACTCTTTTTTATCTCTCCTCTGCTTTCTTGTACCTATAGTCTCTGTCCCTTTATTTATATCCATATACTATATTTTCTGTCAAACCAATACTAATAACTATTCTTACCATTTCTCTTTCTTTTCTTTTTACTCATATTCATAAAAATGAATATATTATCATTCATCATTATCAGTGTTGTTTTACTCCATAAAATAATTGGAACTTAAGAATTGATTGTTCTGAAGTTGAGTTGTACTCTATTTTCATTGTAGGTTTACACACGGACAGTGACTGTTATTTCTGGCACTATTCTATTTGGTGGTGACTAGAAAGTGAGCACAGTGCTCTAAATATTAAACCAATAGAAGAGAACAACACCCCAACCTCCTAAATAGTGTAAATCCTTCCACTGAACAAGAAAAGTATGTTTACTGAAATTAAACCAAGATTTTAACTTTTGATCAACAGTTACAAATCTACATTGGTAAAATAAAAAGGCAAGATGACTTTGATGAGATTCTAGAACCAGAACTAATATGAATAATTCTAAATATGTTAAACAAATCAAGAGGACACAAATAAAGTTAACAATACATTAAAGAGGAGGAAGGCAACACACTAAATGGAATAGTAATGCCAATGCAAAATACAAATATGAAATTCAATAAAATGGGGAAAATAAAGAGGTGAAAATATTTAAGAAGACCCACATTGAAATGCTGAGAACAAAAAATGCTGTGAGTCAAATAAAAAACTGAAAAGAGAGCCTTACTCTGGATATAAGTGGCAACAGATTATCTGTGTTTCAAGACAAGTTGGAATAATTGGATCATTCAATCAAGGATACAGACAAAGAACTATTGGTTATTGAGCAAAGTTGGAAGCAGGAGATGAGGACCTTCCCAGAAAAGGAAGGATAATACCCACCAGCTCTGAAAACATATACAAGTAACTCTATGTTAACTGACCATGTTGTATTTAGGAATAAATGTATATATATTCATGAGTATGTGTATATAATAACAATTAATGAAAAAGGCCATAGATTTAAAGGTGAAGGGAAGGGTATTTATGAAGTTTCAAAGGGAGAAAATGGAATAATTATTGTAGTTAAATTAGAATAAAATACAAAGAAAAATGATAGGGAATTAACATCTTATCATTACTTACAAATGTGAGGACTGGACTTTGAAAAGAGAAATTGTCATATTAAATTAGAAACAGAACAAGAAGCATCATTCGTGATTTCTGAGCTCTGTTTCTAATTTCAAGGTATACCCAGTTTGGAAGGGGTCTCTAGAAAACTATGTCAAACAGTTTATCATTAAGCATAGTTCAGGGTCAAATGATTAGAGCTTTGATAGTAAAGATGATTTCTAGTTTTTTATAAAATTACTAGGTTTTTGACATAACCTAAACTTGAGGTAATTCTAAAATGATCTTGTTTCAAGATAAAGTGATTCACCCGTATGAGGTGTACACCTGTTCTGGGAAGGAAAGAAATAGTCACTTTAGTGAATCAAAATGAACCTAGACACTATTGTGGATGCCAAGAAGTGTCTGCTGAAAGGAGCCCGATATGTCTCCTGAGGGGCCCTGCCAGAGCCTTACAAATACAGAGGTAGATGCTCTCAGGACTGAGTGTGGGGTTACTAGGAGAGGAGTTAGAAAAAGGACTGAAGGAGTTGAAGGGGCTTGAAATCCCATAGGAAGAACACCAATATCAACCCACCAGAACCCTCAGAGTTCCCAGGGACTAAGCCATCAACCAAGGAGTACACATGGCTCCAACTGCATATGTAGCAGAGGATGGGCTTGTCAGGTATCAATGGGAGGAGAGGTTCTTGGTTCTATGAAGGCTCAATAGATGCCCCAGTATAGGGGAATCGAGGATGGGGAGCTAGGGATGTGTGTGTGGGTGCTGGAACACCCTCACAGAAGCAGGGGGAGGGAGAATAGGATGGGGGTTTCTGGAAGGGGACAAACCAAGAAAGGGAATAACATTTGAAATGTAAATAAAGAAAATAGCCAGTAAAAATTGCTTTTACATTTTTATATTTAGCATTCTTATTATTAAATTTATTATTTTTATTAATTTGCTATTTTTATTTTTTACCATAATTCTTATTATGCATATGTGTTTGTGGTCACACACAGGTTGCAGCAAGCACTTGGATGTCAGAGGATAACTCATAAGAATGGAGATTATACTCCATACACTAGGCTTGGCACCAAATGCCTTTACCCACTGACTGATCAAGCTGCTCAATAGGGGCATTTTTAACAGTATGTTTTTAAAATCCTAAGAAGTACACTTTTGACTTACATGCACACACACACACACACACACACAATGTATGCATACACACACACACAAACACATTCTTTAGTAGTATAAGTCTGTACATGTAAATCAACCAGTGAGTGAGTCCTATTTTAATAAGATGTGCTTTGGAAATTGACTGGGTGAGAGTTTTGTAATACAACTAAAGCCAATACAGAAAATATAATGCTTATAGAAGCTATTAACAACACTGATGCCTCATCAGGAAAGATTTGGTGTAAT
The DNA here is from genome assembly GCF_008632895.1 of Mastomys coucha. NCBI lineage: Eukaryota > Metazoa > Chordata > Mammalia > Rodentia > Muridae > Mastomys > Mastomys coucha. The sequence goes on along the minus strand of NW_022196894.1, from coordinate 24,926,237 downwards.
TCATCCCTGTTACTTTGACTCATTGCTACTCTTGGTCTCAGAGTTTTTCTAATTGTCATGGAACATAATCATTTTTAATGATAAGTGCCCTTCTGGAAAGAGTTCAGAAATAAAAGAAATATAGTAATTTTGTTTCAGCTGATTATTTTGGATGAGGGCAGAATGTGTTTGTAACTATAATTGAAATGCTAAAGAAATAATGTAGTAATTTAAGTGTCAATGTTAATGACAGTTTATACAGAAGCAGATGTTTTGAGGCTGTGACTGCATTGTCAACGGAGAAGGAAGAGAATAAGCTACAAAAGAATGACAAAACCAGACTGACTAGGGTCTGTGTGTACACTGTTCACAGTCATACCTGACTATTGATACACCTTGGACATAGTTTTCCTCTTTACTACTAAAAATCTCTGATATGTTTCTCTTGATATGTACTAGTACTAATCTCTTGATATGTTGCAATTACTTTTTAAAAAATTAGTATATTGCCAGTCTCTCTGGGCTGGTGTCTTGGGCAGACCTTGGGAGCAAGCTCTGCAGCTAGTCCCACAACACCCAGAGGAAGCTGCACTCTCAGGTGCTCTAAAAAGCCCAGGATCAGAAGATCCCAGAATCACAGGATCACAGAGACAGCTTAACTCTGAAGAGTTCTGACACAACCAGGATCACAGGAAGGACAGGCTGCAGTCATATTTGGCAAGGGCAGGTAGCACTAGAGATAACCAGATGGCGGGGGCGGGGGGCAAGCATAAGAAAATAAACAATACAAACCAAGGTCAATTGTCATCATCAGAACCCAATTCTCCCACCATAGCAAGTCCTGGACATACCATTACACCAGAAAAGCAAGATTCAGATATAAAATCACTTTTCATGGTGATGATACAGGACTAAGAAAGACATAAATATCACCCTCAAAGAAATACAGGAGAACACAGGTAAACAGCTAGAAGCCCTTCAAGAAGAAACACAAAAATCCCTTAAAAACTACAGGAAAACATAATCAAACAGGTGAAGGAAAGGAGCAAAACCATCCAGAATCTAAAAATGGAAATAGAAACAATAAAGAAATCAGAAAAAGAGACAACCCTGGAGATACAAAACCTAGGAAAGAAATCAGGAGTCATAGATGCAAACATCACCAACAGAATACAAGAGATAGAAGAAAGAATCTCAGGGGCAGAAGACACCATAGAAAACATTGACACAACAGTCAAAGAAAATGCAAAAAGCCGAAAACTCCTAACCCAAAACATCCAGGAAATCCAGGATGCAATGAGGAGACCAAACCTAAGGATAATAGGTATAGAAGAAAGTGAAGACTCCCAATGTAATGGGCCAGTAAATATCTTCAACAAAATTATAGAAGAAAACTTCCCTAACCTAAAGAAAGAGATGCCCATGAACATACAAAAAGCCTATAGAACTCCAAATGGACTGGACCAGAAAAGAAATTCTTCCCGTCACATAATAATAAAAGCATCAAATGCACTAAACAAAGAAATAATTTTAAAAGCAGTAAGGGAAAAAGGTCAAACAATATATAAAGGCAGGCCTATCAGAATTACACCAGACTTCTCACTAGAGACTATGAAAGCTAGAAGATCCTGGGCAGATGTCATACAGACCCTATAAGAATACAAATGCCAGCCCAGGCTACTATACCCAGCAAAACTCTCAGTTACCATAGATGGAGAAAAAATATTCCATTACAAAACAAAAATTTACACAATTTTTTTCTACAAATCCAGCTGTACAAAGGATAATAGATGGAAAACATCAACATAAAGAGCAAAACTACACCCTATAAGAAGCTAGAAAGTAATCTTTCAACAAACTCACACAAACCTAATTCCACCTCTTACAACAAAAACAACAGGAAGTAACAATTACTTTTTCTTAATATCTTAATATGACAATTAATATTACCAACATATTCTAATTGATTGAAATCCAAAACTACGAGGAATTAGTAATTTGTGGACTGTAATCCAATGGTCTCTCTAATTTGGTAATTGGAGAAATAGGTCCAACATTGTACAATCTATATACATTGTCAACTTGTTTGTTTGTGACAGTGTCTTGCTGTGTACCACATAAGGGTCTTGAAATCTTGCTTCTCCTATCTCAGCCTCTCTATTAGTAGTATTGTTTATTTCATGTTTTTACACTATACTATGGTTTTCAGAACAGCTTATATATTTCAAATGTATTAATACACCCAAAAGAAACATAGATAATTAACTAGGGAGGTGGCTTGAAGAGAACAAGAAAGAGTGACATTGAATGCTTTGCTTGACGTTTGTAACTCTTGTAACAAGTTTGAAGAAGAGGACTTTATAAGTTACTCTGATAGTAAATGATCTGTTTAGAGACACTTTGTATTATAAACACTAACTTTTCTTAGAAAACATTACCCAATGATTTATCATCTAAAATGAACTGTTTTCTCTTAAAACGCACAGGTTGATGTTTCTACCCTCTAAATATATGAAGAAGCTTATGCAAGCAATTTATGATGTTTGAACTGTGGCCCTCCTGGCAGCAGTGGGTTGGGGGTAGGATTATACTCCCAAATCCATTCCTTTTGCAAATTGATGACCCCTGAGTACAGGAGTCAGCAAGAATAAAGCTACCAAAAGTGACTAACAAAGTGCATTCACTTTTCACTCTGCCATTTCCAAGCTTTTTTTTTTTTTTTTTTTTTTTTTTTTTTTTTTTTCTTTTCAGAGTCCTACTTGTGTTGGATGGCAGGGTGATCATTACTGGAACAACCTGTTCGAGCTCTGAGGTGTCTTTGGCTTAGCAGTCAGCCATATTATTTTCATTTGCTGAGACAGAATATTGCAGGCTTGATCTTACTTGGAGTTGAATCATGTTCTGGCAGACATGTAAAAGAAGTCTTCCTTATGTGAGGCCCTGGGACCCTGCCCGTAGGATATATCTTTTAATCCTACATCTGTTTTAATCATAACAAGACAGAGATAATTTTTCCAGTGTTGTAGCTACAGTAGATTATCTAAATTCTCCTTATTCTTCTCTGTCTCATTCTCCTTATAGACATTATAAATCTGGTCTAGGAAAGTTGGAGCCTTAAAGTTGGAATGCCCTTATCTATGATCACTGTGGGAGTACATCTGCATCAATCTTTTATTTCCAAAGAGAGCCAAACCTCTATCTGCAATAAGCAGAATACAAAAGAAAGCTCAGAAATTTGTTATTGCTATCTCTTAAAGAATCGAAAGTGTTTCAAGAGACTGCAGGAGGGCCTAAGTCCTAAGAAAGTGCATGTTTTCTTTGAATTCAAATTATATATGTTACTCTTCTGGGGACTATATAAAATAAAAAGGACTGGTAGGATTCCTGCACTAGAGCTGGCAAATGGTAGACCACAATGCTCCAGCAGGGTAATCTCAGCTCAGCAGTCTCTCTGGACCAGAGCTCCTGAATCCCTGGGCAGATTGTTGCCATGCCAGCTCCATGCAACTGTCCACCCTGCAGTCAGCTATCACACCACCCATGATCCCAGTAGAAACAAAACTCTTGAATTTTATAATTAATCAATCAGATTTATATATCAGTAAATTCTCAATTTACAAGATGCCAATATAATAATTTCAGAACCAATTGGTAGTGATATATGCTTTATCCCAATTGCTCTAATTTTATGATATAGCTACCTGTGGCTATCTAAAGCCATGTCAGTTCAGGTTCTTCCTCCTGTCGGTCCTCCTCCATCTTGGCCTTCCCCTCTCCCTGAGTCCCTGTAACTCTTACCTCTGCTTTCCTTTTGTCTGCCCAATCACAGGCCTCCTGCTTCACTAATATTTTAGTGTGATTGGATAGGGAAAATTCTGCCACATGTTCCCATCCTATCACCTTTCACACAGGTCTGTGTGTATGGTGTGATTTTCATTCTATTACTTTCTAGGATGCACAACTTGAAACATAGGCACACACACATGGGGGGGCCTAAATTTACTCACAGGGTGAATAAGCTCATAATGCCTTCTGATTCACTATAAGAAATATGGTCTTAGCTGGGCAGTGGTGTTGCATGTCTTTAATCCTAGCACATGGGAGGCAGAGGCAGGCAGATTTCTGAGTTTGAGGCCAGCCTGAGTGAGTTTCAGGAGAGCCAGGGCTATACAGAGAAACCCTGTCTCTCAAAAACAAACAAAAAGCCAAAAAAAAAGTGAAATATGACCTTTATTACTTGAAACATCTACACTGGGAGGTCCAAGCTTTAAAGCCAGAGAAGAGGTTAGAGAGATGGCCAGTGGTTAAGAATACTCATTGGCCTTCTAGAGAACCTGAGTTCATTTCTCAGACTGACATCTTGATGCTTACCACCTGTGAGTTCAGGCCCAGAAGATTTGATGCCCTCTATTTGCCTCTGTTATTGGCCACACATACACACACACACACACACACACACACACACACACACACACACACGTACACACACGTACACACAAACACATACCCACATAAGGACATATACAAATACATTTAATTAATATTAAAATAAATATGTAGAAAACTAAAGCCAGAGAAAGAGGGCCATAGGTAGCAAGGAGGTTGAAGAAAATTGAGAAATCTTGACAGATAAAACATATTTTATTCACTCTAGGTGAAGGCTTTCATCTCTGATCTCAGGATTTATTTACACAAAACTGACACACAAAAAAGTGTTTTGCCAGGAAGGGTTGCATAATGGATATATAAATAAATGCTTGCTTTGAGGTTGCTGGGTATCCAGTGTCAATAATGTTTGGTCCATCCTGCATATTCACACCAGCAGTTTACAGTCTAAACTTTGGTAAGTCCTTACATCCTTCTATTACCTCTATGCCAACCATGTTAGTGTCTTGTTCAGATGTGTCCATAGAGATTCTTGTTGGACCTGGATTCCATAGCAGCAATACAGAGTAAACAACACACTACTAGTTGGCAGACCATGTCTCACAAAATGAAAGTGAGAAAAATCACAGGACACAATTAAGAAAACTGTTGGCTACACCAGCACTCTAGGTTCTGCAGTTTGAAGACACAGCAAAATTCCCCAGGTTCTTTACATTCTGTCCTCTAGGCTTATATACTCTTCATGCTCTCTGCTCCTGGGAAGTCTCTAGGATACTGGACCTCTAGGGTACTAGATCTCCAACAGCTTTCCAGTCTTGGAGGTCTCCCCATACATAACAACCTCATGGGCTTCAATAGCTTCTGTGCAAATGGCATGTGGTAATCCATAATGTGAGTCCATGGTACACCACCTAACTTTGTATACAGATCTAGAGGGAGGCCTAAAGGGAGGACTTATCTAAAACTGTCATAAATACAGCTCTCAGTTCAGCCCTTGTCTTCGTTGACCAATTCCTGCATTGACCAAAATAAAATAAATGAACAGTTGATCTCTTTCCATTGTCTGTGTATCCAACGATCTAACAGTATACCAGGCACTGAAGATTCAGGCAGTCCCTTCTTTGTAGAGACTAGGATCAGTGGAATATGCCTCTTAGGGTCAATTTCTTGAAGTATCACATATATTTGACTGGTAACATGACCCCCCTGAGTCATTGCTGATAGGCTATTATTCCTTACTGATCCCATTGGTATAGACAAACCAGGTCCTTGTACTTTAGAGTCATTCACTACCCATCTCTATGATTTCACAGAAGCTCCTAGACTCCTGGCTATCAATTCCCATTATGTAAGACGATCAGAGGTTAACATGATATCATCAATATACTGGCACTTTATAGTGGGTCAGAGAATTTCTAAGGTGTAAAGTTCCTAACCACTATACCATGACAAGTGATGGGGCTGTGAAAATATCCCTAGGGAAAATAATGACTTCACACTGTCCACTTTTTCAGGGAAAAAAGTCTTTTTCAATCTCCTGGGAGATATAAATGGAGAAAAAAGTATTGGCCAAGTAACTACATAGTGGTACCTACCCAGAGTCAGAATCAATTGGTTCATTAGATCTCCCATGAATGACAAGTGTACATAGGAGTTAGGGCTCTTCTCTCAGCTCTGGATAATCCACAACACTTCTTCAACTGCCATCTGAGTCCATTCAGGCTCCACGGGGACACTGTAGTGGTTATGTACTATCCCTATTGTGCTAGCCATTTCTAAATGCAAGAATAGTTTGATTGGTTTCTTCAATCCCCTACATGATACTGGCATACAAGAACCCCCATTCTTGAGTATGTTAGCATTTGTAGGGGAGATGTGAGTTCCCACTCCACTGGAGTTGTCCTCACTCACTGTCTAAACTTACTGGAGGTTGTTTGAAGGGTTTGCAACCCTTGCAAAATGTCCACACCTAGGATATACCTAGTCACTTGACAGACATTCATCTATAGTCTTTATAAGAATAGGATGGTTTACATTTGGTGAATCCTGCATGATCACAACACATGCCATAGCCCTGGCAGTGCCTGCCCAATCAAACATGCTAAGCAACAATGCAGTGCTAGAAACTGAACATTCTGGTGGCTCATTGTTCCTAAAGTAGGATATAATGACCTTGAAACACCCCAAATTATCTCCCTAAGCAACTCTGCAGTGTCAATACCCACCAAACATAACCCCATGTACATAGAATCCAAACAGAATTCCCTCCAGCCAGACATGATTCCTCTGATTGTCAGTAAGATGTGTGCTCAGTTATCTCATCATTCTTGCCAACAGTTTCTTTCACTTATATCTTTTGAATGATCATCACCATAGGACACAGCTTCCTTATAGTTTGTCCTATTGTCAATGGAAGTATCATATATATATATATATATGTGTGTGTGTGTGTGTGTGTGTGTGTGTGTGTGTATACACACACACACATATATATATATACACACACTTATATAAATATATATATATATATAAAGATTTATTTCTTTTTCTTTCTTTTTCAATAATTAATTTATTTTTTATTCACTTTACATCCTGATCACAGTACCTTCACACTCCTGTCCTCCCAATTGTACCCTTACAAATCCCTTCCACATTGCCCCCTCTTCTTACCTTCAGAAAAGGGGGGGCGCTTGGGTACCACCTCACCCTGGAACATCTGGTACCAGCAGGACTAGGCATCTGTTCTCCCAGTGAGACCTAACATGGTAGTCCAGGTAGGGAAAAGGTATTCAATGATAGGCAACAGAAACTGAGATAGCCCTAGCTTCACTTGTTAGCAGACTCATATGAATGTCAAACTGCATATTTCCTACAAATGTGTAGAGGGTCTAGATCTAGGCCTTGCATTGTTTCTGGTTAGTAGCCAGGATAGTTAACTCTGTAGGTCTTCTTGTGGTGTACTTGCACAATTCTATCCCCAACTCTTCCACAAGACACATTGAGCTCTCCATGATATTTGGCTGTGAGTCTCTGACAAATATGTAGATCAATGGAAGAGACATAAAGATCCAGACATAATTCCACATACTTTGGAAGTCTGAGTTTTTAAATAGATTACACAAATTCACACCAGTCAAAAGACAGCATGTGTGACCAATGATACTGCTTAAATTGGATGACTGCTGTCAAAGAAAGAAAATAGACTTATATTTATAACCCTGAACAAAACTCAACTCAAAATGGATCAAGGATTTTAATGTAAGACCCATGAATCTGATAGAACAGAGTATGGAAAATTGTATTGAACTAGCTTCATAGCAAAGAACTTTATAAATAGGACACCAGTAGCACAGGTTCTGAGGGCAACAATAAGAGGAATATCACGAAGCTAAAGGAATTTGATAAAGCAAAGTACACCACCATTTGCCCATACTGGTAGCTCACAGAATAGAAAATAAATTTATACTAAATATTAATATGATAAAAAGTTATTACATAGAATATATAATAACTAAAAAAACCTGAACATGAAACAAATAAACCAGTTTAAAATGACGTACAGAACAAAGCAGAAAGTTGCCACACAAAAAAATGTGGAATGACCGAGAGACATTTAAAAAATGTTCAACATCCTTATGCATCAGAGAAATGGAAATTATAAATACATTGAAATTTATGTTACTCCAGTAAGAATGGTCAAGATCATTAAAACAAGTGGCAATTCATATTGGCAAAGATGTGTGGGAAAGGAAAAAATACGTTTTGCTATTGGGATTGAAAACTGCTGGATCCACTTTAGAAACCACTGTGGACAGTCTACAAAAGGTTGAAATTGAGGTAAAAGAAGATATAGCTCCTCTCCCTTCTGGTCTGCATATGCTTGGGGGCAGATCAGTCTCTCTCCTGCTCTCTCTCAACACTGTACAGTCTGCAGGGCTCAAAAGATATCTGCTGCAGCCAAGGCAACATTCTACAGTTCTCCTGGGAGATTGGCTGCATATAGGGCCACAGATCCCCCAGAAGATCTGCTGGAAACCAGGGAGGCACATAGGAGGCAGACTCCAGATGGTGACATCCAGGCCAAATAACACCAAAGATAGTCAGATGGTGAGAGCAAGTGCAAGATCATAACAAACAAAAGCCAATATTCTTTGACGCCATTAAAACCCAGCCCTCCCACCACAGCAAGCCATGGATACCCCAATACATCTGAAAATATTCTGGCTGACCTAAATTCCCATTTCATGAAGATAATAGGGAACTTTAAGGAGAATATCAATAATTCACTTAAACAAATACAGGAAAACACAGTTAAACAGGTAGAAGACCTTAAAGAGGGAACAAATAAATCCCTTACTGAAATACAAGAAAATACAATGTAACAGGTGAAGGAATTGAACAAAGTAGTCCAAGACCTAAAAATGGAAGTAAAAGCAATTTAAAAAATCACAAATAGAAGCAACTCTGGCAATTGAAAACCTAGGACAAAGGTCAGGAACAACAGATGCAAGCATCATCAACAGAATACAAGAGAAAGAAGAGAGAATCTCAGGTGTAGAAGATACCATAAAAGATATTGATGCAACTGTCAAAAAATTCAAAGCAGAAATATCTTAATGCAAAATATACAGAAAATCTAGGACACAATGAAAAGACCAAACCTAAGAATAATAGGAATAGAAGAGAGTGAATATTAGTGGCTCAAAGGGCTAGAAAACATCTTCAACAAAATCATAGAAGAAAATTTCCACCAACTAAAGAGAGATGGCTATAAAAGTCCAAGATGCCTACAGAACACCAAATAGATTAAAACAGAAAAGAAAAATCCTCTAGTCACATAATAATCAAAACACTAAATGCACAGAACAAAGAAAGAATACTAAAATCAGTAAAGGAAAAAGGTCAAGTAACATATAAAGGCAGACCTATCAGAATTACGATCATGAACAGATATCATGCAAACCCACAAATGCCAGCCCAAGCTATACCAGGAAGACTCTGAATCATCATAAATGAAGAAACTAAAATATTCTGTAACAAAACCAAATTTAAACAATATATACCTACTAATCCAGCCCTACATAGGATTCTAGAAGGAAAACTCCAACACAGAGAATCTACAGCAAAGAAAAAACAAGAAATTAATCATCTTATAGCAAATCCAAAAGAAGATAATCATACACATATAATTCCATCTCCAACAACAAACATAACAGGAACTAATAATATGTCTTTAATATCTTTCAACATCAATGGATTCAATTCCCCAATAAAAAAGACATATGCTAACAGACTGGATACACAAGCAAGATCCGATATTTTGTGGCATTCAAGAAACACTCTTCAATGACAAAGACAGACACTAGCTCAGAGTAAAAGGCTGGAAAAAAGTCTTCAAGTGAGTGCTTCCAAGAAACAAGCAGGATTTGCCATTCTAATATCCAATAAAATAGACTTTAAGCCAAAAATTATCAAACAAGATGGAGAAGAGCATTTCCTATTCATCAAAGGAAACATACACTAAGATGAAATCTCAATAATGAACATTTATGCCCCAAATGCAAGGCCACTCACATTCATAAAAGAAATGTTACTAAATCTCAAAAGACACATTGACCCTCACACAATAGTAATGGGAGATTCTAACACCCATTCTAAACAATGGGCAGGTCACTAAAAGACAAACTAAACAGACACAGTGAAAGTAATAGAAGTTATGAGCCAGATGGATTGAACAAGTATATTCAGAACATTTTACCCTAATACCAATGAATATATCTTCTTCTCAGCACCCCACAGTACCTTTTCCAAAACTGATCATATAATCAGTCATAAAACAAGACTTAACATATACAAGAAGATTCAAAGAATCCCATGCATCCTATCAGATCACCATGAACTAAGCCTTGACTTCAATAACAACAAAAATAAAAGAAGCTCACATACCCATCAAAATTGAACAACTCTTTACTCAATGATAACTTGGTTAAGGAGGAAATAAAGAAAAAAAAAGAATTTCTAGAACAAAGACACAGCATATCCAAGCTTATGGGACACAATGAAAGCAGTGCTAAGAGGAAAATACATAACACTAACTGCCCTCATAAAGAAACTGAGAGAGATCCTACACTAGAAACAACAGCATACCCAAAAGCCCTACAACAAAAAGAAACACATCCAAGAGGAATGGAAGGCAGGAAATAACAAACTCATAGCAGAAACCAATCAATTAGAAACAAAGAGAATGATACAAAGAATCAACAAACCATAAGCTGGGTCTTTAAGAAAATCAGCAAGATGGATAAACCCTTAGCCAAAATAACTTAAGGACACAGAGACAATATACAAATTAACAAAATCAAAAATGAAAAGGGAGACATAACAACAGAAGTAGAAGAAATTCAAACAAATCATCAGATCCTACTATAAAAGCCTTTACTCAACAAAACTGGAAAATCTAGATGAAATGGATAATTTTTTTTGACAGGTACCATGTACCAAAGTTAAATCAACTTACAGTCCCATATCCTCCAAGAAAGTCAACCAAAAGCTCCCAACTAAAAAGAGCCCAGGACCAGATGGCTTTAGCACACATTTCTACCAGACCTTCAAACAAGAGCTAATACCAACACTGCTCAAACTATTCCATAGAACAAAAACAGAAGGAACACTTCCTAATTCATTCTATAAAGCCACAATTACTATGATACCTAAACCAAAGAAAGACCCAACAAAGAAAAAGACACTTCAGACCAATTTCACTAATGAATTTTGATGCAAGAGTACTCAATAAAATTCTGGCAAACTGAATCCAAGAACCCTACAAAACCTTGTTCACCATGATCAAGTAGGCTTTATCCCAGTGATGAAGAGATGGTTCAATACACAAAAATCCATTAATGTGATCTACTATATAAACAAACTCAAAGAAAAAATTGCATGACCCTCTCATTAGATGTTGAAAAAGCATTTGACAAAATACAACACACCTTTATGTTAAAAGTATTCAAGATATCAGGAATTCAAGACCCTTACTTAAATATAATAAAAGAAATTTGAGCAAACCATCAGCCAATATCAATTTGAATTCAGCGATACTTGAAGCAATCCTACTAAAATCAGGAACATGACAAGGTTGCACATTCTCCCCCATCAACTCAATATAGTACTTGAAGTTCTAGCTAGAGGAATAAGACAACAAAAGTACATCAAGGAGATAAATATTGGAAATGAAAAGTCAAGTTATCACAATTTGCAGATGATATGATGGTATACATAAGGGATCCCCAAAATCTACTCAAAAATCTATCAGAGAACTTCAATAGCTAATAAAGAACTTCAGCAAAGTAGATAAAATTAAGTCAAACAAATCAGTAACCTTCCTTTATGCAAATGTAAAACAGGTTGAGAAAGAAACTAGGGAACAACATCCTTTACAATAGCCTCAATTAGGATAAAATGTATTAGTGTAACTCTTACCAAACAAGTAAAAGATCTGTACAACAAGAACTTTAAATCCATGAAAAAAGAAATAGAACTCAGAAGATGGAAAGATCTCCCATGCTTATAGACTGGTAGGATTAACATAATAAAAATGGCCGTCCTACCAATAGCAGTTTACAGATTCAATGAATCCCCATCAAGATTCCAACACAGTACTTCACAAACATGGAAAGAGCAATTCTCAATTTCACATGGAAAACAAAAAACTCAGGATAATGAAAACTATTCTTAATGATAAAAGAACTTGTAGGAGTGATCACCATCCCTCACCTCAAGTTATACTACAGAGTAATAGTGATTAAAACTACATGGTATTGGCACAGAGACAGATAGTTCAACCAATGGAACAGAATTGAAGATCCAGAAATAAGTCCACACACTTATGGACACTTGATCATTGACAAAGAAGTCCAAAACATGCAATGGAAAAAGAAAGCATCTTCAATAAATGGTGCTGGTTTCCCTGGGATTTGGTATGCAGAAAATGAAAATAGATCCATATCTATCACCTTGCATAAAGCTCATGTTCAAGTGGATCAAGGACCTCAATATAAAACCAGATAGAATCAAATAGAAGAGAAAATGGGAATACAAAATGTAAAAAGATCAAAATATTCCATAAAATAGAAACAGAAGGATCACAAGTAAATTCATTCTATGAAGTCACAATTACTCTGATACCTAAACCATACAAGAACCCCATCAAAAAAGAGAACATCAGACCAATTTGACTTATGAATATCAATGCAAAAGTACTCAATAAAATTCTTGCAAACTAGATCATAGAACCCTACAAAATCATCATTCATCATGATCAAGCAAACTTCATCCCAAGGATGGAGGGATGGTTAAATATATGAAAATTCATTAACATAATCTACTGCATTTGACAAAGTTCAACATCCCTTCATGGTAAAAGTCTTGGAAAGGTCAGGCATTTAAGGCCCATTCACTAACATAGTAAAAGCAATATACAGCAAACCAGTAGCCAACATCAAACTAAATTGGGAGAAACTTGAAGCAATCCCACTAAAATCAGGGACTAGACAAGACTGCCCACTCTCTTCCTACCTATTCAATATAGTATACTTGAAGTTCTAGCTAGAGCAATTAGACAACAAAAGGATGTCAAAGGGATACAATTGGAAAGGAAGAAGTCAAAATGTCACTATTTGCAGATGTTATGATCATATACTTAAGTGACCCTAAAAATTCCCTCAGAAAACACCTACAGTTGATAAACACCTTCAGCAAAATGGCATTCTTCTACAATGAGCCATCAAGCCTTCACAGGACCAAGAGCCTCTTCTCCCATTGATGCCAGAAAAGGCCACTTCAGCTCCTTCAGTCCTTCCAATAACTTCTCAATTGGGGTCCCTGTGCTCAGTTCAATGGTTTGCTGTAAACATCCACATCTGTATTGGTTAGGATCTGGTAGAGCCTCTCAGAAGATAGCTGTATCAGGCTCCTATCAGTAAGCACTTCTTGGCATCAACATTAGTGTCAGGGTTTGGTGTCTGCATGTGGGATGGATTCCTAGGTGGGGCAGTCTCTGGATGGACTTTCCTTCAATCTCTGCTCTACTCTTTGTCCATGTATTTCCTTTGACAAGAGCAATTCTGCGTTAAAATTTTGGAGATGGGTGAGTGGCCCCATCCCTCAACTGGGGGCCATTCCTAACTTCTGGATATGTTCCCGACAGGATCTCCATCCCCTTTGTGGTGTATTTTTGCTAATGTCATCCCTATGGTGTCCTGGGAGACTCTTGCTTTCCTGACATCTGGGATGTTCTGCTTGCTACCTTCAGTTCCCCATCCACCACTGCTACACAACTCTGTTAAATTTCCTGACCCTCTATATATCTCCTTCATCTTCTCCCATACCTGATTCTTCTTCTCTTTTTCCCCTCCACCTCTTCTCTTCCTCCCAAGTCCCTCCCACACTCTACTTCCCTTGATTATTTTGTTTGTCCTTGTAAGTAGGACTGAAGCATCCACTCTTTGCTCTTCCTTCCTCTTCAGCTTCATGTGGTCCTTGAATTCAATGCTCTTTGCCTAATATCAGTGAGTACATACCATGTGTAGTCTTTTGTGCTTGAGTTACATCATTCAGGATAATATTTTCTAGATCCACACATTTGCCTGCAAATTTCATGAAGTCATTGTTTTTTGATAGCTGAGAAGTATTCCACCGTGTAAATGTACCACATTTTCTGTATCCAGTCCTCTTTTGAGGGACATCTGGGTTCTTTCCAGCTTCTGGCCATTATAAATAAGGCTGCTATGAACATAGTAGAACATGTGTCCTTATTTCATGTTAGAGCATCTTCTGGGTATATGCCTAGGAGTGGTATGGCAAGGTCCTCTGGTAGTACTATGTCCAATTTCTGGAGGAACCACCAAAGTGATTTCCAGAGTGGTTATACCATCTTCCAGTCCCACTAGCAATGGAGGAATGTTCCTCTAACTCCACATCCTTGACAACATATGCAGTCATGTGAGTTTTATTTATCTTAGCCATTCAGACTGCTTTTAGGTGAAATTTCAGGATCATTTTGATTTGCATTTCCTTGATGACTAAGAATGTTGAACATTTTTTTTTAGGTGCTTCTCTGACATTCTGAGTTTCCTCAGTTGAGAATTCTCTGTTTAGCCTTTTCCCCATTGTATTAATAGGGTTATTTGGTTCTCTGGAGTCTAACTTTTTGGGTACTTTATGAGAACCCTATTGGATGTAGGATTGGTCAAAATATTTTCCAAATCTGTTGGTTGCTGTTTTACCATATTGACAGTGTCCTTTGCTTACATTAGCTTTGCAATATTATGAGGTCCCATTTGTTGATTCTTGATCTTAAAGCATAAGCCATTAGTGTTCTGTTCAGGACAATTTGCCCTGTGCCCATGTGTTCAAGGCTCTTTTCTACTTTCTCTTATATTAGTTTCACTATATTTGCTTTTATGTGGAGGTCTTGATCCACTTGGACTTGAGCTTTGTACAAGAAGTTAAGAATGGATCAATTTGGATTCTTCTATTGCTGACTTCCAGTTGAACTAGCACCATTTGCTGAAAATGCTGTCTTGTTTGTGACTATTGTGAAGGGTATCATTTTCTTAATTTCTTTCTCAACCTGTTTATCCTTTGAGTATAGGAAGGCTACTGATTTGTTTGAGTTAATTTTATATCCAACCACTTTACTGAAATTGTTTATCAGTTGTAGGAGTTCTCTGGTGAAATTTTTGGAGTCACTTGAGTATAGTATCATATGATCTGCAAAGAGTGATATTTTGACTTCTTCCTTTCTAATTTGTATTCCTTTGACCTTCTTTTGTTATCTAACTGTTCTAGCTAGAACTTCAAGTAATATATTGAATAGATATATTAAGAGAGTGGACAGCCTTGTCTAGTCCCTGATTTTGATGGGTTTGCTTCAAGTTTCTCTCCATTTAGTTTGGTGTTAGCTACTGGTTTCCTGTATATAGCTTTTACTATGTTTGGGTATGGGCCTTGAATTCCTGATCTTTCCAAGACGTTTACTATGAAGGGATGTTGAATTTTGTCAAATGCTTTTTCAGCATCTTATGAAATGATCATGTTGTTTTCTTCTTTGAGTTTGTTTATGTAGTAGATTATGTTAATGGATTTCTATATGCTGAACCATTCCTCCATCCCTGGGAAGAAGCTTACTTGATTGTGGTGAATGATTGTAGGGATCTTGAATTCAGTTTGTGAGAATTTTATTGAGTATTTTTGCATTGATATTGATAATGGAAATATGTATGAAGTTCTTTTTCTTTGTTGGGTCTTTGTGTGGTTTTGGTATCGGCATAACTATGGCTTCATAGAACCAATTGGATAGTGTTCCTTCTCTTTTTATTTTGTGGAATGGTTTGAAGAGTATTGGTATTAAGTCTTCTTTGAGGGTCTGATAGAATTCCGCACTAAACCCATCTGGTCCTGCGATTTTTTTTTTTTTTTTTTGGTTGGGAGATTTTAATGACTGCTTCTATTTCTTTAGGGGTTTTGGAACTGTTTAGATGGTTTAATCTGATCTTGATTTGACTTTGATACCTGGTATCTCTATAGAAAACCATCCATTTCATCCAGATTGTCCAGTTTTGTTGAATATAGGCTTTTGTAGTAGGGTCTGATGATGTTTTGAATTTCCTCAGTTTCTGTAGTTACAACTCCCTTTTCAGTTCTGATTTTGTTAATTTGGATGCTGCCTGTGATCCCTCTGGTTAGTCTGGCTAAGGGTTTGTCTTATCTTGTTGATTTTCTCAAAGAACTACTCCTAGTTTTCTTGATTCTTTGTATAACTCTTTTTGTTTCTATTTGGTTAATTTCAGCCCTGAGTTTGATTATTTCCTGCCATCTACCCCTCTTGTTTGTATTTGCTTCTTTTTGTTCTAGAGCTTCAAAGTGTGTTGTCAAGCTGCTAGTGTAAGTTCTCCCCAGTTTCTTTTTGGAGGCACTCAGAGCTATGAATTTTCCTCTTAATGAGCTTAGTAGATTTTCACTAGGTCCTACAAGTTTGGGTATATAGTGCCTTTATTTTCATTAAATTCTAACAAGTCTTTAATTTCTTTCTCTACTTCTCCCTTGGAGAAGTTATCATTGAGTAGAGACTTATCCTGTTTCCATGTGTATGTGAGCTTTCTGTTGTTGGGATTTGTTGTTGTTGTATTTGTTGTTGTTACTGAAGACCAGCCTTAGTCTGTGCATCATAGGGTGCATAGGATTATTTCAATCTTATTGTATCTGTTGAAGCCTTTTTTATGACCAATTATATGGTCAGTTTTGGAGAAGGTACCATGAGGTGCTGAGAAAAGGTATAGTCTTTTGTTTTAGGATGAAGTGTTCTATAGATATCTGTTAAGTTCATTTGGTCCATACCACTTCTGTTAGTTTCACTGTGTTTTTGGTTAGTTTCTGTTTCCATGTTCTCTCCATTGATAAGAATGAGGTGTTGAAGTATCCCACTATTATTGTGTGAGGTGCAATGTGTGCTTTGAGCTTTAGTAAACTTTCTTTTATGAATATGGGTGCCCTTGCAATTGGAGCATAGATGTTCAGGATTGAGAGTTCATCTTGGTAGTTTTCCTTTGACAAGTATGAAGTGTCCTTCCTTGTCTTTTTTTTGATAACTTTTGGTTGAAAATTGGTTTTATTTGATATAGAATGGATACTCCACCTTGTTTCCTGGGACCATTGGCTTGGAAATTTTTTTCATGCCTTTTACTTTGAGGTAGTGTCTATCTTTTTACTGAGGTGGGTTTCCTGTATGCAACAAAATGCTGGCTCCTGTTTATATATCCGTTCTGTTCTTCTATGTCTTTTTATTGAGGAATTGAGTCCATTAATGTTAAGAGATATTAAGGAATAGTGATTGTTGCTCCCTGTTATTTTTGTTGTTTGAGGTGGAATTATGTTTGTGTGGGTATCCTCTTTTGGGTTTGTTGACAGAAGATTACTTTCTTGATTTTTCTAGGGTGTAGTTTCCCTTCTTGTATCTATGTTTCCATCTATTATCCTTTGTAGTGCTGGTTTTGTGGAAAGATATTGTGTAAACTTTGTTTTGTCATGGAATATCTTGGTTTCTCCAACTATGGTAATTGAGAGTTTTGATGGGTATAGTATCCTGGGCTGGCATTTGTGTTCTCTTAGGGTCTGTGGGAAGCGGTGAAGCTGGAGAGGCATTTGCCATGGCAAGATGGCACCTACTTCCGCTGTTAATTCCTAGTAAACAACTGTTTGCGCATGTGCGTAGAGAACTGTTTACACATGTGCGTAGAGTGAAAAAGATGCCATGTCACGGCACCTTTCAGGGCGTTACGTAGGGTAATGAGCGAACAGCCAATCATGGGCAGACACGCCACACTGTGGGCAGACATGCCGCACTGTGGTGTATATAAGCAGTGTGGATTTTGGGCTCGACTCTTTTTCCCTATGGATGGAGACAAATAAACGTTGCTGCAGAAGGAACCTAGTGTCCGCATGTCTTCTTGCTGGCGAGAGGACCACGCGGGCTACAGCTGGTGCCGAAAAACCCAGGACACCGGGAGAACTTTACAACAGCTGGTAGGTTTCAGAACTGCAGGACAGAGTGAGCTCTGAGAGGCATGCTGCTTGATTTTAATTCCTCTGACCCTTTCTCAGGGTTAGAAAGTGCAGCCAAAGCCACGGTAATCCTGCTAAGGGTGCTTGTTATACATTCTTGCCTGGAGGATGAGAAATGCCCGCCTCTGTGGCGTCGGGGGCACTTGAGGAGATACAAGATAGCATGTCAGAAACAGAGGAGAGAAT
>NW_022196894.1:24896268-24902773 GCF_008632895.1 Mastomys coucha | reverse complement strand
CGGCCTGGTGTTTTGCTCTGGTTGATCTGTAAGCTCAAAACCCACCAAAAACGTGACAAGGTAGTCATAACTCAGGTACTTGTGGCCACTGAACAGGGAACTTCTCCCGTGGTGTGGTTGTCCATGCTACACAAATCATAAAACCTCCAGCCGTCTCTTTCCTCCCCTGGCCAATAGCACCTTTGCTAGCGACCGCCCAGCAGGGTCAGAGTAGACAAGCTACGCCAGCTCCAGGGTACCCAGAGACGGGCAACCTTCCCCAAACACAGACCAACCTAAGACACGGAGCCCTCAGGCAGGGGGGGGGGGGCTAATCCTATGATGGGTAAGGCTGCAGGTTTGATGCGGAATGACCTAAGACAGGGGCCCTGGCAGAGCAAAAGCACTCTCTGACTTGCTACATTTAGCCTTCCCTTTTAATTAAAACAAAAGGGGGATATGTGGGGAGCAGTGAAGCTGGAGAGGCATTCGCCATGGCAAGATGGTGCCTACTTCCGCTGTTAACTCCTAGTAAACAACTGTTTGCGCATGTGCGTAGAGTGAAAAAGATGCCATGTCATGGGCAGACATGCCACGCTGTGGGCAGACACACTGCACTGTGGTGTATATAAGTAGTGCGGATTTTGGGCTCGACCCTTTTTCCCTATGGATGGAGACAAATAAACGTTGCTGCAGAAGGAACCTAGTGTCCGAGTGACTTCTTGCTGGCGAGACGACTACGCGGGCTACAAGGGTCTGTATGATATCTACCCAAATTTTCTAGCTTTCATAGTCTCTGGTCAGAAATCTGGTATAATTCTGATTGGCTGACTTTATATGTTACTTGACCTTTTTCCTTTACTACTTTTAATAGTCTTCCTTTGTTTTGTGCTTTTTGTGTTTTGGTTATATAACAGGAGAAATTTCTTTTCTAGTCCAATATATTTGGAGTTCTGTAGGTTTCTTGTATGTTTATGGTCATCTCTTTCTTTAGGTTAAGGAAGTTTTCTTCTATAATTTTGTTGAAAATATTTACTGGCCCTTTAATTTGGGAATTGTCATTTTCTTTCATACCTGTTATCCTTAGATTTGGCCTTCTCATTGTGTCCTGGATTTCCTGGATGTTTAGGATTAGGAGCTATTTGCATTTTGCATTTTCACTGACTGTTGTATCAATGTTTTCTATGGTATCTTCTGTACCTGAGATTCTCTCTGTATTCTATTATCTCTTATTTTCTGTTGGTGATGCTTGCAACTATGATTTCTGATCTCTTGTCTAGGTTTTCTTTTTCCAGACTTGTCTTCCTTTGTAATTTCTTTATTGTTTCTATTTCTATTTTTAGATCCTGGATGGTTTTGTTCGATTCCTTCATCTCTTCATTTGTGTTTTCTTGTAATTCTTTAAGGAATTTTCCTCTTTAAGGGCTTGTACCTGTTTACCTGTGTTTTCCTGTATTTCTTTAAGGGAGTCATTTATGTCCTTCTTAAAGTCCTCTATCATTATTATCAGATGTTGTTGCTGTCCAGCAGCAACGTTAAAAGGGGTAGGGTACCTGGAATATGGAGTTAGAAAGAAATAGGAGGAGATAAAAAGAGATAGGAGGAGGCAGGGTGGCCAAAATTATACCTACCCACGAGGAAGGTACCTTAAAACATTAGACAGGAGCCTTTATCACTCAGCCACCTTGAACCTTTAATGCCAATCCTTTGTTCCCACCAACAGGTAGAATATGTGAGGCAAAAACCACCCCCCAACCTCAAGTACGTCAGCATGCCAGTCCAATCAGCGACTTCTTTTTTTCCCTGTGGAGGTAGAACTTCCGAATGTAACTGGAACCTGGTTGGAGGTGTGGCAAATAGCAGGAGGTGGGCAGAGAGGTGTGGTTAAGAGAAGCAGGCTTCAAACCAGGAGGGTAACAAGATGTAATTTTAAATCAGAGTCTTGCTTTTATGGTAGCTTGGGGTATCTATGGCTTGCTGTGGAGGGAGAACTGGGTTCTGATGATGCCAAGTTAGCCTTAGTTTCTGTTGATTATGTTCTTGCTCTTGCCTCTAGCTGGCTGGCTATCTGTGGTGTAGCTGGTCTTACTGTCTCTGACTGTTCCTGTAAGCCTGTGTGTCAACACTCCTGGGAGACCAGTTCTCCCCAGGAGGAATTTGCGTATGTAGAACTGTGGCACAAGTTTAGCTTCTGGGTACAGATGGAAACTGGAAGGATCCTGTCCCAGGCTGCTCCTCAGTTGCTGTGTCCTGCGGGCTCTGGGCAGGTTCCTTAGATTAGAAGTGGTGTTCCTCTGCTCATAGGAGTGTCAGCACTCCTGGGAGACTAGCTCTTTCCAACCAGGACCCAGGTATGGGCTTTCTTTTGCTTGGAATATTCTATAATTTGATGTAGTAATAAATGATATATTTAGCAACACTATTTATAGAAGTCTTTTCAAATCATGAAACTCAATGACCAATGTATATATTTTTAAGACATACAAATCACAAGCCTCAGAATAATTGTAGGGGAATAAAGGGGAAATGAGTCAGACCTAGGTGACATTAAACACAAGTTTGTGTTTCCTTTTGATTGCACTAGTCTCGATTGTACTGAGCTATCTGACACATGCCAGGGTTTTAATATGCAACAGAGCAGTAAAACAGACTGTCTCATGGGCACCATGCAGTAGTCTGCTTTCCAAAGTTTAGAGGGCTAAGGAGCTCATTCAGAGTTTTCTGTCTCAAAACCGCACAGATATATGCTGACGTTAGACTGTACAATTTAAGCAAATTGTGTGTTTAAAAAAACATGAATCTATTCCATTCAAGGATGATATTAGATAAAACTCTAGGAAGAAAAGCAAGTTAGCTTGTGTTTTAAAAAGCAGTCATTGCGGTATTCAGATTTGTTCCACCATTGTCAATTAATAACTAAGTGTTTTGTGAGATAGAGCCCTACATGAGACTTGGAAACCAGGTCTGTTATTGGCCTGAGGTTTTCTGATTGGGGGCTTCACATTTAGAAAAGCTGCTTTCTTTTGTTATTAAGTACATCACACATAAAGGCCAGTGACTGTTCTGCTTAGTTCTTTTAATGATTTTTACTGTTTTAAAGCATAAAGGCACAGAAAATATCAGATTTCTTCCAATTTTTTTTAATATTTGGTAAGTAGTATGTATCAAAAAGCCAAGGAAAAATATGCAAAAACTCTCCACAGATTAATTTAATTAGTGTAGGTATACATTTATTTATGAAGTAGCAAACATTTAATATAATATATATTCATATGAGTTTATATATGTATATACAATATAGGCTTTGAATATAAGAATGAAATGCTCTAAACATTAAGTACTAGGTTCATAGTAAGTAATATACATTTTCGATGGTCATAATAGATACTATTATTTTTGGCTATGGTCTTAGGTATGATTGCTGTCTATTAGTCTTTCATTCATACCACCCTCTCTGGTTTGTTCTTACCTTTCTTCCCTATATGATCCATTCATTCCTCTCCACTTGATTTTGTTACCTGCAGAGTCTTTATTTATACAAAGCATTAGAGTAATTGAACTATATGGTCTGTTTTTCTCTAATAAATGATATTCAACCCCCTTAGTCTGTGCATCATAGGATGCATGGGATTATTTCAATCTTATTGTATCTGTTGAGGCCTTTTTTATGACCAATTATATGGTCAGTTTTGGAGAAGGTACCATGAGGTGCTGAGAAAAGGTATAGTCTTTTGTTTTAGGATGAAGTGTTCTATAGATATCTGTTAAGTTCATTTGGTCCAAAACCACTTCTGTTAGTTTCACTGTGTCTTTGGTTAGTTTCTGTTTCCATGATCTCTCCAGAGACTTGCTAGGGAAAGCAAGAGGTTTCCAGGACCCAACAGGATAACATTAGCTGAAATACCCAACAAAGGAGAGAGAGAACTTGTAGAGACCATATCCATTTGATAGGCATGGTTCCATGTTGAGGAATGGAGACATCAATACACCTAAAAATTTTTAACCCAGAATGATCTGTATAAAGGAAAAGCAGGGACAAAGAATGGAGCAGAGACTGAAGGAAAGTCCATCCAGAGACTGTCCCAGGTCGATCCAACCCATCTCAAGACACCAAATACAGACACTATTCCTGATGCCAAGAAGTCCTTGCTGACAGCTGTCTCTTGAAAGGCCTTGCCAGAGCCTGACCAATACAGAGGCAGATGCTTGCAGCTAACCATCTGAATACAGGGACCCCAATGGAGGAGTTAGGAGAAGGACTGAAGGAGACTGCAAGCCCACAGGAAGAACAACAATATCAACTACCCAGATCCCCAAAGCTCTGGTGGACTATACCACCAACCAGAGTATACATGGAGAAACCCATGGCTGCAGTTGCATATGTAGGAGAGGATTGCTTTATCTGGCATCAATAGGAGGGGAAGCCTTTGGTACTGTTGGGGCTCGATGCCCCAACATATGGGAATGGTAAAATAGTGAGGCAAGAGTGGGTGGGTGGGTGAGCACCCTCAGAGAGACAGGGGAAGGTGGTATGGGATAGGAGGTTTGTGGAGGGGAAATTGAGAATGGGGATAACATTTGAAATGTAAATAAATAAAATAACAAATAAAAAGTGATATTCAACCAAATGGTCTATACCTTCTACTGTAATTTGGCAGGTTCTAGGGAACTCCAGACATAAACATGAAAGATAAACCAATACAGAGTATAAGAGAGGATATATTTATTTCTTCAAAGTAAAAAAATAGTTTTATAGAAGGCTCAAAAAATATAGCAGAAATCTACGGAAAGGGAAGGCCATACAAATAGCTACCAAAGTGCCCAAATAAAATAGTAATGAGATAAACAGAAATTAATGTCATAGTAAGACTGTAAACTGCATTAAATGAACAACATGTTTTCATTATTGCTATCTAATTCCTGTCCATTCCTGTCAACAGCTCCATGCCTTTTCAGTCCCTTTGTGATTAGAGACTTCGAAATGTTCCCTGTCTGACACTGGTGTTTTTCCTTAATAACTCTTTTACTGATATTCTATGTAGATAATACAGAGTTCGAGATTCAAAGCTAGCATGTACATAGGATATTAGTTTTTTTTGGATTTTCATTACCCTGTTCAACATAATTTTTTCCTAGCTCTCATTGATATGTAAATTTTGTTTTTCTCTGAATATAATCCCCATTATGTATCTGTTTCACACATTGATCAGTTGATCTAAATCTAGGCTGCTTCTATTTCCTTTCTGTTGTAAATAGAGCAAGAGTGAGCGTGGATAACCAAGTGTAGCTGAAGAACTATAGTAGGATCCTTTGGGGAAATAGCAAAGAGCAGTACAGCTGGGTCTTAAGGAAGTTCTATTCTTAATTTTTTGCAGCACCTACACAGACATTGATACTGATTGTACCAATTTTCCCTACTGCTGTTTGATATACCTTTCTCCTAACTCCTTCTTTTCTTCCACCTAATTTTCTATTCCTGTTCTTTACAAATAAGATCTTTCAAGATGATTCAAGATTATAATATAATTAACAACTTGAGACTGAAGCAAAGTGGGTCTAACTAAGCCCTCTGAAATCACATTGAATTTACTTGTTTTAAAGGCCAAACTCTTCTCCATTTTATATACACTAAATTATACTAGTTTAGCCTGAAGAAGAGGTAGTAACAATGGTTCAATACAATTTGACCAATAGCAGCTTTCATTTTCTAGAGGAGATAATAGGAGTACATCATAAATAAAATGAAGGAAATAGTTGCTGCCCCTTAGCAATTAGTGGGGATGGGCATGGGAGGGGAACTGTTTGCACAGAAATCAAGTTTAGTTTTCAAACCCATATTTATGATGGTCAGAAGAGCCAAGGACAGAGAAATATCTTAAATGGTTATTAGGGCTTTTATGGAAACTGAATAAATGAATAATAGCTGCAATGGGAAGCAGACAGACATATAAAAACAGAATTCAGCAGTTTCAGGATAACTTCAGATCTTAAAATAACACATTTAAAACTGAAGACTCCAGTTCTGGAAACAATGACAAGGCCAATCAAAAATGAGTTTCCATTCTGAGGTCTATTTAGGCTTGATTACTAGTTTCCTATCAGCTTTTGTTAAAGATTCTAGTTTGACATTCTGCTCTACACTGTTACACAAGAAATGATTCCACCTCTTACAGACTAGTTGCTAATCTAATTTTATCATTAAAATTAGGTTTAAAATCACAAGTATTCTGCCAGGTGATGGTGGCATAGGCCTTTAATCCCAGTACTTGGTAGAAGAGGCAGGCAGACCTCTTAGTTGAGACCAGCCTGATCTATAGGGTAAATTCCATGATAACCAGGGCCACACAAAGAAAATAATGTCTCCAGAACCCAAAAGCTAACCAATCAACCAAACATAACCACAAAACCAAACCAACAAAGAAACAAACATAAAACAAACCTCAAGTAGTCTGCCAGTGCTTTCTTTTTTTTAAACTTTTATTGCATTATGATGAGAAAAGTTACATGATTTCAATTTATCTGAATT
>NW_022196894.1:24895054-24895560 GCF_008632895.1 Mastomys coucha | reverse complement strand
TAACTTATAAAATCCTCTTCTTCAAACTTGATACAAGAGTTACAAATGTCAAGCAAAGCATTCAGTTTTACTTTGTTTTTCTCTTACAAGCCACCTCCCTAGTTAATCATCTATGTTTCTTTTTGGATATATAAATATTTTTGAAATATATAAGCTGTTCTGAAAACCATATATAGTGTAAAAACATGAAATAAACAATACTACTAATAGAGAGGCTGAGATATGAGAAGCAAGATTTCAAGACCCTTACGTTGTACACAGCAAGACACTGTCACAAACAAACAGTGTTTATAGATTGTACAATGTTGGATCTATTTCTCCAGTTACCGAAGTAGAGAGATCATTGGATGACAATCAACAAATTTCCAATTCCTCATATTATTGGATTTCAATCGATTAGGATATGTTGGTAATAATAATTTTCAAATTAATATATATAGAAAAAGTAATTTTCACTTCCTGTTGTTTTTGTTGTAAGAGGTGGAATTAGGTTTGTGTGGATTTGT
>NW_022196894.1:24839299-24893395 GCF_008632895.1 Mastomys coucha | reverse complement strand
GTGGGAGAATTGGGTTCTGATGATGGCAAGTGACCTTGGTTTGTATTGTTTATTTTCTTACGCTTGCCGCCCCTCCCCCTGCCATCTGGTTAGTTCTAGTGCTACCTGCCCTTGCTAAATCTGATTGGAGCCTGTCCTTCCTGTGATCCTGGTTGTGTCAGAACTCCTCAGAGTCAAGCTGCCTCTGGAATCCTGTGGTTCTGGGATCCTGGGATCCTGGGCTTGTTAGATCACCTGGGAGTGTGGCTTTCTCTGTGTGTGTGGAACTGGCTGCAGAGCTTGTGCCCAAGGTTTGCTCAGAACACTAACCCAGACAGACCGTAAGGAACCAGAGTCACTAGGCTGGCAGAGTTCCTAAGTGACTGGACTCACTGCTCCCAGTTACTCCCAGTGTTGGGACAAATGTTGGTTCCTGCTCTTCTCTGGTCCCGGGTGTGTCAGAGCGCCTGGGATTGGAGCTTCCTCTCCTGCCAGTGCTTTCTTGATATGACTTTTATCCTTATACTGTAGAACATCACTTTGTACTGATGATCTAAATAGGACAGTGTCTTCCTTCACTATCTGCTGTGTGACAGATACTTCCTTGGGTGGTTTGAAGAAATACACTAATCAGACATAGTGACTGTTCTGTGTCATAATGCAGGGGATAGGAGGGGAATGGGTAAAAAGATAAATATGTGCTTATAGTCAACTGAATTAAATTTTGAAAGACTAGAATATTGAATAATATTCTCAGCACACAGAAATGAACTGAATGATGTAATAAGGATTCTAGAGGATGCTGCAAGTATATACTAAAAGACTTTATTACTCAGGCAGAACACTAAAAAGGTGTAAAAGAGTGGAGGAAATTGTCAATGCTGGCAGAAAAAACATTTAAAAGGACATATATAATTAGGAGAAAATCAGAGGAGAAACTATTTGTGTTTCAACAGAGCATCATAAAATTTACAATTTAGCTTAGAACATAAAGGCAGAATAAATATAATATCATCTTTGCACTGAAAACCTCAAGTACTTTATGCAAACATTAATAAAAAATGACCAGTTCATGCGTTACAATGTTGTGTAGGTTTGGAACTGCAGAGATGACTCACTGAACTTGTAGAGAAATTGAATTAAATTCATTGCTCTCATATTTGACTGATCACAATAGCCTATAACTCCAGATCCAGGGCCATCTTTCAGGAAACCACACTCAAGTTAACATGCCCACACACAGTAATGTAAGAAAAACAATAAAAATATATCTTCAAAAGTTATATAAATTTAAAATCACCCCCTTGATTTAAAACCTCCTTGATTTGTCTTTCCTGTTTGCATATTTGTGAACATTATACCTTTATACAAAATTTCCAGGGCCCCAGATGAGAGTTCAGAGAAAGGGAAAACACCAAATAGGTTAATGTTTTTCTATTTTTCTAGATAGTCTTATTGCTTGAAATTTGGCCCTGTGAAGGTCTGTGCCCCAGTGTAGGGGAATGCCAGGGCCAATAAGTGGGAGAGGGTGGGGTGGCAAGCAGGCAGAGGGGGGAGGCAACAGGGGTTTGTTCTTGTTTTTGTTGTTGTTGTTGTTGTTCTTTCTTTTTTCTTTTTTTTTTTCTTTTTTTTTGGAGGGGAAACTGGGAAAGGAGAAATCATATGACATGTAAATAAAGAAAATATCTAATTAAAAAAAGAGAAACTAGCCATCCCATTTGAATGACCAATACCTTTTCTGTCTTTCACCCAATTCCATTGGTGTGTGTTTTGCTGTATAAACCAGTATAGCCAAGTCTATGCATCCTAGCTGTCTCTGTAGAGACACAATAGGCAAGAACCACTCTTTAAAGTTAAGACTCCAGAGAAAGAGCAAGTGAATTTAAGCCAATTGAGGAAAAAATTCCAAGATTTGGAGGACCTCAAGTAGAGTTTTGGTTATACATTCCCCCTAGTTCTTCTGATCCCTCACCTATGTGAAGGGATAGCTAGAGGAAAACCAGGCTACAGAACCTTTATTGAAAGAACGGTTTCTTAACTTAAATCCACAAGCTGCTTATTGTTGGTCTACATTGAGGTGATATGCTTCATAGGGATAGAAATAAAGGATCACTTTCCTGTTTTCAGAGGATGATGTCCTGAAGAAAGGCAGATCATTGTATATCTTCATGCAAGTTAATTTTCACCCTCCCTCCGAAGAATGGTTTTGTTCTAAAGTATGAACTTTAAAAATGGGTTATTCTTAACAGTTGGATAAGAGGAATTAAGAGATAAGCTTTTAGAAACATGTATTTTCATATATGCATCTTGCCATTGGGCATTTCTATTATAAGGTTAAGTTCTTTTTACTGTTCATGACAATGCCATGTGAGTCAAAGGTAAGTTACTGAGGAAACTCCATTGTTTCTTCCTAGATGTATTTGTTTAACTGGATTTTAAGATTTAAAGCATGGACAGGTATGGCGGAGCTTGCATGAAGCTACATCTACTTTGAAGGCTACAGCAGGAATGTCATTTAAGTTGAGCTCAAATTGAGAGACACAGCAAGACTGTATTTTAAAAAAAAATAATGTCAATTAAAAGAGAAAGAAAGAAAAGCATGAAAAATCTAGACAATAATTGTTATGACCCATAAAGTAAAACATTTCTTCAAGTGGATCTAACTTTATATTATGTTTTCTTATATGGTTAGCAAGTACTTTTAGGTGTAAAATATCGTTTTATCTGTCTAATGTGAAACCATAAATATGAAAAGGTTTAATAAAGTTTTCAAGTCACTCTGATTAACTATCCACTCACACAAATGATAAGTTATAAGTTCAATAACTTGACAATTTTAATTTTAGTATAATCAAAAAGATGAGTTTAGAGTTATAATTTAACTATCCCATATTTTCTTCTGCTTTTTAAAATATGAATATTCAGTATATAGAATAAAATAATTTAGTGTTATATCATAATAAGTAAAAGAATTTTCTCTTAATAATAATTGTATGGAAAATGTTTAATATCTGTATCACTTCAAGAAACACAATTATTTCAGAGAGGATGATTTTTAAAGAAACATAACATCAAAATATTTTCAATTAGTAAATAAACATTATTTAATATCTAAAACACTAATGTAGTTATAAAAAATTGTACCAGAAGATGATTAGGTTTTTTTCATTTACTTAATATATTTTAAGAGAAGGGTTTTAAGTAATGTTACTACAGAAATATTAGAGAAATAGAGCTCTATTAAAGCAGAACAATTCATCAGCAAAATGAATCCCAGGGTATCATTTCTAAGTTAATGTGATTTTTAGCAGTAAGACTCTGTTCTTATGTAGACTTATGTGTATAGATCCAAGAAAGAGTTATTGGATCTGTTTAAATAGAATTTGTAGCTCTAGGCTTTGCAATATTTATCTCTTGTCTTTAGACATGACTCAGCTGTTCAAGTTCATTTTAGGTAAAGCCTGAATGAAATCAAATAATGGATTTCAAGAATACCCTAAATAACAAGAGATTTTTGGAAACTGGCATGGTGATCCATTTCTTTTGATATAAATAGAAAATCAGTTCTGGAGAGGACCAGTGAAGTTGTTCACAACTCCAAAACTAAAGTACAGTTTTTGCTTCTAATGCAGGAAGTATGCTGTGTCATTACTTCCACAAACCCAGTTTTACAAATTATCATTTAGCAATGCAAATACACTAGTAACAACAGTTATACAAGACAGTCATTCTACTGAATGTGTATCATCTGTTTGCTATCTGGGGCCTGGTCACTTCATTTGTTTATCTCTTCAAATGCACATGGAGCAACTTTTATGTGTAAAACTCAATTGAATATGATAATTCACAGAAAATCTAAAGGCCCATTAAATAAACATCAAAAGCACCATTTGGCGGGCGTGATGAAGAATAGACACAGGTATCAGATGTGATTGTTTTATTTATAACACTAAATGCTATATTAGTTGAAAACTGTTTTTACATAAACCTGGAGGAAATAAAGACTACAGGCAATGGAGGGAATGATCACGGATGCAATTTTGGTATGCTCCAATGAAAGAAAGCTGCTAAATGGTGCAGAACATGCCATAGCACTAGGAATAGAGAACCACCAACAGACCTACACCTCTGATTTCTAGCTGGTACAGGTCATACTGTAACATTATTGAAGACAACCAGACTGAATATTAGCAATGAAAGCTGACTTCCTGAAACTCCTTACACAACTTGTATGCATGCTTGTTGGTCCTAGATTCCCCTCATACCCTTTACAACCCTGATTAGATGGTTGTGAATCTCTTTACTTTCTGAGTTCCCTGATCCTAAATTTCATGAGAGTCTTGTACCTTGTTCATTGAAGGGAAAGAGATAGCAAAATAAACTCTATTTTAAGCTGCTGTCCTTGGAAAAAGCTACTGTATGCTGTCCTTGAAGTAAACCTTGGACTCTGGGAAAGACACCAACATTCCTTTACCCATTCATGTAATGCCAAGGCTTAGAAACCCCCAATTGTGGTTTTTTTTTCCTTTATAAACCCCCTTCACCTAGAGCTAGAGGTCACTCTTCTTTCTGTTCCATCAGGAAGGTTTGTAGCCCAAACTCGAGCTTGAATAAAGACTCTCATGCACTTGCATTGGAAAAAAAAAAAAAAAGATGGGACTTGTTTTATTAACTACTTTTTATAGGTAAGTTCTGAAAGTATTCATTACAAGTTGGTACTGAAAATGAATGCTAAAGGCACAATTATTCTTCTGTGTGATTGTACATACTTATCTCTAGTTTACTTTGTTTTTAATCTTTGTTTACACAAAGGGGGAAAATTTCTTTCTATATCTAACTTACTCCCCTTAGTATGATGAGCTCTATTATTTTGTGAATTATATGATTTGTCTTTCTCTGTATTTGTACAATGCTTTCATGGATGTATGTATATTTATTATATGTCCTATATGATATATTATATATGTATATTATATATAAACATATATATATATACATATATACACACACACAAATATATATATATATATATATATATATATATATATATATATATTCCACTGTAGAGCACCACTTAAATATTGTATTAAGGTATATAGTTTAACTAAGCAGTAAAAACAATGTGTTTATTTTATGTATATTGACTTTATGGTACATACTCAGGAGATCTACAGATACATCATTTGGTACTTACAATTTTGAAACCCTTTACACTGTTTTCTATGTTATTCTACTGGCTTGCATCTTCATTCACAATGTATAAGCAGCACCTACTTCTTTACCACCATTGTTATTACTGTTATTTATTATAATGACAGATTTGACTGAGGGGAAATAGATTATCAGTATAATTTTGATTTTCAATTTTCCTGTGGCTAAGGAGGTTGTATGTTTCTTCACATATTGATTTGGCATTTGCCCTTCTTTGGGAATGGGAATGACTATCTAGAGCATTTGACTAGCTAGGATTGGACTATCTCTTCTGTTGCTGTTAATTTTTTTTAGCTTAATATATATTCTGGAGGTTAGTCCTCTGTAAGACAAATAGTAGGCAAAGGATTTTCTCAACTCTAGTGTGTCTCTTAGTCACTTTTGCTATTTAGAAGCTTTTGAAATGTAGTGTATTCTTATATGTCAATTCTTTTTACTCTTGAGGTATTAAAATTTACTATTTAGTAAATCCTTAACTTTGCTGTTGCTGGCCAGCAGCAAAAATAGGAAAGGGTTTTCTAGAATATGGAGTCAGGAGAAAATTGGCTAGCCATAATTATATCTTACCCACGTGGAAGGCACCTTAAAAATTAGACAACAGGAGATGTGATCACCCAGTCATCTTCCATTTTAATAATCTCTTTGTTACAAGCCAACAGGTAGAATAGGTGAGGCAAAACCCCTCCCCCAAGTTCATCAGCATATAGGCCCAATCAGCAGCTTCTTTAGTCTCTGTAGAGGTGGGACTTCCGATGTAACTGGAACCAGGAACGAGGCGTGGCAAATAGCAGGAAGTGGGCAGAGAGATGTGGTTATGAGAGGCAGGCAGGGTCAAGCAGGAGGGTGACACTTTGCTAATATCATGAAATGCTTATCACAATTCTTATAATATATTCAAAGTTTTGAATTTACATTTACATATTTGACATATTTAGAAATGAGACTTGTAAAAGGTGAGAGAGAAGGAATCTATGTTCATTTTCCTACATGTAAACATTCATTTTTCTAACACCATCTGTTGAAGAGACTATCTTTTTGATAGTGTATGTTTTGGCACTCTTATGTACCTATAACTGGATGGCTATGCCAGTGCAAGTTTGTTTTTTTGGGTCCTCTACTTCATTGGCACACATGGTTATTTTATGCCAATATTGTGATATTTTTGCTATTACTGTTATACAGCAGAATAGGAGATCAGTATCACCATACTTTAGCATTGTGCCTTATACTAAAAATTAGTTTAGCTATTCAGAATCTTTCATGTTTACTTGTAACATTTAGGAATTTTTCTCCCATTTCTGTGAAGAATTCTGATAGACATACCATTGATTTTTTCCATTGTTTTTGGTCATATATTCATTTCAAGTATAATCTTTCCTATGAAATAACATAGGAAGTATTTCCTTCTCCTAATGTGGTTAGTTTCTTTCTTCATTCTTTTTTTTTTAATTTTCATTTAGAAATAATTTATCTTCTTTTTTGTTGTTTTTGTTCATTTGTTTTTTGTTTTTTGTTTTCTTTGAGACAGGGTTTTTCTGTATAGCCCTAGCTGTCCTGGAACTCACTCTGTAGATCAGGCTGGCCTCGAAATCAGAAATCTACCTGCCTCTGCCTCCCAAGTGCTGGGATTAAATGCATGAGCCACCACTGCTAGGCATAATTTATCTTCTTAGTTAGGATTATTCATAGGTATTTTTTATTTTGGGCGGATGGTGTAAATGAGTCTACAACTCAAGTTACTAGGTTTTCATTTCTTCTGGAGATGGATAGCAACAAAATAATATGCTCAGGGAACACATTTAAATTGAAAAAAGGAAAAAACTAAGATCTCAGAAATAAACAGAAAACACTCTGACACCACACAATAGACCCTATAATCCAGATAATTCCCAGCCTTCAAATTCTACTAGCTGAGATATCAGTTATATAAAGGATGCAATGTTGAACAGTCTAGCTGACTGAAAACAGGTGAAGAAAAACCTATCTCCAAGAGAATGAAGAAACTGTCTTTAGTCAGAATACCAAAACTTGCAACTGGTAGAGAAAAAAATGTGTATTATTTAAGTCAGCAGGGTTTATATAAGATTTGGTGTGGTATAATTGGCAAATATCTGCAGCATTGTTTTTGAAAAAAATGATTTTATTATCATTAAATTTTAAATTTAATGGAAAATTAAACAGTGTGAAAATTCTCCAAAAATGTACTCCATGGTAGCAAATAAAAATATCAATGCCAGTAATGTTACCTCTTTTTGAATTTTTGATAAGTGAAATCTTATAGATCTTCAAGAATCAGAGCCAATAGAACATGAGATTCTTGATCTCAGGGTTGTGGGTTTGAGCCCACGAGTTCGGCACCATTTGTAGTTAACAAATATTAAAAATAAATCCTGTCACAGTGTTTCTTCCCACCTTAATCCAGTTATGTTTCTGGATGAATGATACAAAGCTGTTATATTTTTTAAATATGCCTTTGGCAGCACAATAGCTGGGCAACTAACCACCCTCATGATTTTAGAATCAACCTTTTAATTTACAACCCAAATTATTATTTACTTTGCTTTATCTTGACTGTTCTTAGCCCCAATTGGCCAGCCCACATGGCCACACTTTTACATCTTAGCTAACACATGGTGACTCTCCTTTATCCTCACCTGCATGTTCTTCTATCCCATGATTGCTTCCCTCTGCTGGTCTCCCTCCTCATGGTCTCTTCTCTCTAAACCCACAAAAAACATCAAAGCCACCTATGTCTCTTGACCCTAGCTATTGGGTGTCTGCATCTTAATTCACCAGTCAGAATTAAGTGAGGGCAGGGTCCTTCAATGTCTGCAGACTTTCTTATCTCTGGTACAAACAGTTTTAGGGTCCCCAAATTAGTATTAGAATATAAGCAGCATGAGGCCCATCCACTACATTCTACTTCAAAATATCCAGATTAAAGGTGTGTCCTCCTACATAAAAACGATTTAGTTAGGAAAAACAATATGCTTCATCCGTTTACCCAGCCACTTAGGTTTCAGTTAATTCCAGATGTAGAATACTCATCATGTACAACAAAACAAAGTGGATTGCTATTAGTACATATAAAAACAAAGTCCAAGTTGATGAACCAATGGGTTTTATTAGGTTTACTCATAGTATTACAGGGAAGAGGTTTTTTTAAAAAAATAGAAATGTCTCACAAACAGCTGCACCACTGAAGATAACTTCAGCAGAGAATGACGGCTCATAGAAGTTAAATATGTGGAGTGAACTGCGCAGTCTCATAGCAGCTCAACAAGTCCAAGTACATCTTTATCAAGTGGTTCAGTCAGTCCAGTAGCTCAATGGCTTTTTGTTTCCTTTAGTTACCTTGCTTGATCTCTGCCTCATCTACATTCCTTTAAGTCTTTTTTTGCTGGTCCTGGCTTCTTCTAAGTGGCTGGGTTTATCTCAAAGTTTTATTTGCAGTTTTACCCCTCTGAGTACATAAGTAGGTGAGAGACTTGGAAAATCTGGTCAGTTTCGGGGGCTTTCTGAAGCTGGAGTTGTGTATTTTTTGTGTTAATGGGGTTTCTCTGCAGGATGCTATGCTTTACCTCCCCAAAGAACAACCTGTCGGCTCACTTCCTTGGAAACAACCTGTCCTAAATTATCTCATTGTTTCACATTGCCTTGATTTCCTATGTCTCTGGAAGCTTCCCTCCAATGGGAGGTTTGAACCTGAGAGGACACTGATAGACAATAGAATTGAATGGACCAAGAACCTGTAATTAGCAAGATCTTGGCCCCTATGGAGGAGCCTGCTACTATGTCTAGTTCTATCTTATAATTTCATTTTCATTTACAGCTGACTAAACTTTCATTGTATATATACACATTTTTACTATCTGTTGATCAATTGATGGATGCCTACTCTGATTACATTTGCCAGTTTTTGTGACTATAGGAACAATGAACATGAATGTTCATGAATAACTCTTCCCAGCTTTTAAAGTAAGAGAAGAAAGAATTGATCAAACTGGAAATAAAAACTCCTCATTATTATGTGGATGCATATCATAAAAACTAAAGTAGGTATTCATCAGAATTAACATAACTACTTAAAAAGAAAATTGTCCAATGAAATTTAAGTGAATCAAAGCTTTCATGTGAATAGTGTGTATATAAAAGTTCTCTTAATTTAGAAAAGATGTTTATGCTCATGGCCATGGAACAGTGGGAATGACTAAAGCTTGTTTGGGTGTGGTTAATATTTCAGAATCTTTAGGGATAGTAGAAGAAACTCCCAGGCAAATTGTCTCCTTATAGGTCTGAAGTGTTCCTAAGGTTAGCAAGCCTTGAAAGACAAACATACATTTCTCTAAATGTTCCTGAACCAAAATTACATCAATGTGTTCTTTAATTCTTGTATTTTAAAACCCATGATTTTTCTGCGGTAAGAGCCTCAGAGCCATTGAAGGCCTTGCAGCTAAAGATTTGCCAAAGCCAATTGTGGTCTAGGCACACGAGCCAGTTCTCACTTTTTCCCCCTTCTTGCAACATTGAATATTGACCCTCTCTTGCTCCTCTCAGGTTCGCAGACACTGGACTCTAAGTTGAGGTTATCTTCATAATGAGGCTGGTAGAGTGTCCCTAGAGGATTACAAGTCTCTCTTCCAATTTTAAGATATTTCATCCAAACTAAATTCCACTTCAGCACCCTTCTGTTTTCTGGTAAATTCTAAAAAAGCACTCTAGATCTCTTTTATACATTGGCTGTTGTGAAGGTACAACTATTGTTAAGGTGTGCACCTTGATGAGGTCCATGTGCTTCCATAATGATGAACAAAGTGTAGGTGCACTGAAACATTTTAATTACATACATATACATGCACACACATACACACACAAACACACACACATATAAATATATCTCAAAGCTTTATTAATTTTGTTCTTTTTAGGCAGGAATTTTAAATTGGTTCATTTTCTTCTATTCCTTGTTCAATAATTGTAAGGATAAAAGCTCAAGACATTATAGGACCCTTCCTATGTAAATTAGAGCTATAATAGTTCACAAAGGATAGCCTTAGTACAACATAGTACATATTTTATAGTTTAGAGCTGATGATATTTTTGTAGTGTGTTAAATTACTTAATTTTGAAGGTTAGATATCTTTATCTTTAACCTTGGGTCTCTCCAGCACCTCTGTGCAAACAAATATCCCAAATATTCAAAAGGAGGGTGTTGTCTGTCTCTTCTGCACTCTGAAGGCTTGAAATAAAAAATGGATATCAGGGTTCCTAGTCACAGTATCAAAACCAGGATTATATGTCAAATATTTAAATATAATCTTATTTACTTCCTAAATTCTACTGGAAAATCTAGCAAGAATACATAATTTTGCCACATTCATAACATACAAGGAAGGAAAAATACAAGAAAATATTTTTATGAACAACAATAACAAATATAACTGTGAATCTAAAACATAGGTGTGTTTTGAGTCAAAGTTATCTAAAAAAAGTATCTTATAATGGTCATTAGATTCAATGTCCAGTTCTTGCTTTTATATGAAAGTAATGTATAATATAAATCAATATCTTTATTAAGTAAACATTTTCTTGTTATGTTTCTTTTAGTTGTTAAACATGGCTCACTGTTTTGATTCTCTTTTACTATAAACGTTATACTAATGGGGAAGTCTCAGCCTTTTACTCCAAGACAGTGATATGTAAATGGGCAGAGGTTTATAGCTTTTCTGTAGGACCAGTTCAATTCAGCACATAATATGTGCATGGAGAAGAAAAATGATGCATAAATGGATTGGTACATGCAGGGGCATCTAGAAAGTTGTGGGTAGGAGCCAGTCTCAACGGTGTCAATGGAGTGACAAACACATATAGGAAAATAAGTGAAAGGCAGGGACTTTCTTAGCCTGAGCATCATAATGCCCATCTTCTGTTACTCCTTTAACTTTAGAGTACAACATTTTAATAATGTATTGAAAATGGTTTTGTAAAATTTATCTCTCAAGGTAGTCTGGTGTAAATCTTAACACCTTTCTTATGTTATTCTGGATAAATACTGTGTGCCTTCATTTCTCGAAGTGGGTTTTTACCAGTTGGTCACAGATTTAGTAGGATTTACATGTTTCTAATAGAATTTTCTTATGACTTCAGTATATTGCAATTTTCCTGGATACTTATATTGTTTATTAAGGTTTAGACTTTAAAAAAAAAACCAGTAATTCACTTTTTATCTCAACAGAGTTTTATATTATTTCTGGAAGCAATACTTACATTACAATATTGTTTCATCTTAATAATGTCCACTATGTGTTGCTATTTTAAATGAATCTGGAATTATGGAGATCAGACTATATCCTGAAGAAGATAAAGTGAATTAACTTAATTAGCTGAGAATTATGGTTCTAACAAAATCTAAGCATTTGGTAATTCAAATAATCTCAGAATAAAAATTCAACTATAATTGTAATGAGTAGTTCTTTTCCTGCTATAATTTTATAGAGTCAATGGTCATTAAGTGACACTGTAAAATTAAGTAGAAAGCATACTAGACAAGGCCTTGCTAAGGGTTTTGAAGTTTTCCTACAGACAGTGGAAACATACATTTAAATAAGATAGAAGCAAAGTATGTTTTTCATTTTTTTTAATCATTGATTTTTCAGAAAATATGTTGCTGAATAGCCCAGGTTGCCCCAGAACACAAGGTCCTTCTGCCTCAGCCTTCTGAGTGCTAATATATGTAATTTTAAAAAGTATACATCAACAGCAATGTAAAAACTATTTTAAAAATAGATAAGATTAGAAATAAATAAGCTAATACAATTAAATAATAGCCATGACCTAGTTTAGATGTAGACACTAGAGACATATCTCAGTTGGATTTTAACTTTATGATAACATCCTTCCAGGTTGATTTAAGCAGGCAGGCAGATGGGAGTTGTCTCAAAGAACTGAGGAAATGTAGTGTCACTGATCCAGCATTGCTGAATGAAAAGCAATACCGGTGGGTAGGGAATAAGATAAAGTGTTTGCGTATCTACTGAATTTCTGAGGGAGCTCTGGTGTGAACTGAACATTCTATAGTGGGACATCTGAATTGGTAGGGTAGTTTGGGGATTAATTAGAGTGTGGCTCATCTAAGACTGAAAGAGTCATTGATGTAAATCATGGAAACCTAAATTTTCAGACTTGTGCACACTGAGCATTTAAAAGCTCATTACAAAGTGTGTAATGTTTTATCCAGCACAAATTCCATACTATGTCACTTATAATAGAAACCAGTAATAAATCAAAAGATGAAAATTAAAATATAATACCATCATAGACATGACTACTGTTCCTATTTGACACATCTCTCTTGTATTTCTCCTGTAAGCATATGAACATTTGTTTATTTTTAATTAGAATTATTTACATTGGAGGCGTTGTTTTATAAAAACGTCATCATAGCATATATAAAATTTCACATTGAAACCTACAATGTATATTTTAACTCTCCAAAATGTAACACTTATCTAGCCAACTTCAAAGAAAAGGAAACAACAAAGAGATAGTTCATAGCCTGTCATGCCAAATTGAAGAAGTGTAAGTTGGCAATGCAGCGTGTTAAGTACTCATGTGCTTTGAAGTTTGTCTCTCAGATCTAGTTGCATCAGTGTATCTGAAAAGCTTCCCACAGCTCTGCAAAGTCTGCTGTGCTCCATGTTAGCTTCTTCTCTTCTTAGACTCCAGAGGATGATGTCCTTGCAAATTCTGTGTAGTAAATCTATTTATGTGGATATATTCGAAGAAAACTGGGATAGTGAATGCTAAGTGGCTAATTGATTTTGTTGGAGGGTGAGAATCAGGACTGGGAAGAGAACCTCTAATGCCTCTCTCCAGTATGTTGAGTTCTCTGCCACTCAGCAAAACCATGCAGATCACCCCACCCTGCCACTCTGGAACACTGACTTACCCAGTCTGAAAACCTGAGGGTTCTGTGGTTTTAACATCACTAACCATTATGGGCAAAAGGCTGCTTTCAACCCCAATGTGGTTTCCTTCTGGACAACCCTTCTTTCCAGGACAGGATTCCAGCTTCATTTTGGCAGCATGATGACTCTTTGCCTCCAGCAGTCGTATCTTACCCTGTTGTCAGAACCCGTTTAATCTGCACTGACTATTATTCTGGATCACTCCACTGAAGCTGAGTCCAATGTTATATTCATTTTGACTTTTATTTTGCAGACAGTTTTTGTCACAGTGCAATTTGTTTGGGGGCAGAATGGAGTCAATGATTATAGTCTAGCATTACATTAGTCAGAGCAAACATTAGTATTCACAGCTGTTTCTCCTTTGTGGTGCATTTTAAAAGTTGTGTTTTATTAAACTTTTCACAAAAAAACATATATTCATGTATCATCAACAATGAAGATTGGGGAATTGTTTTTCAGAATTCAGAATCAATATATGAACTCAAATTATGGAGCACCATCTTGATTTTGCTCACACCAATGTATACCAATATACAAAGTGGAAGGACATCTGAAGTCTATGATGAATTAACAAAATAGAAAGAATTTTTGCATAAAAGTTTTAAATTTGATGCTAAGTAATATTTTATTATGAGTTATATCAAAGCAGTTGTTTTGAATCTCCTTAGACAACAAGTAAATGTAGTACACATAAAACATCGGATATCACTAAATATGTTCTTATATTTTTACATGAGCAATATATACTCATGTGTAATTTATTAGTTTGTACAGAACTAGTAATATAAGTCTAATCTCTTACCTTAAATTCAATCAGACAACCTCACAACAAGTATCGTTGTTGTTATGCTTAACAATGGATAAATTAAAAGCTTTTGAAGAATTGGGGGTATTTTCACCTTAAAGGATGGGATGATAGTAAATCAGTAATTATTTACTGAAGAACTTACATAATCTATTTAAAATCTCTTTAAAAATTTACTAGTTCTCAGTTTCTGGTGATGCTCTGTGACTGATTTTTTACACAAGTGTGAAAACTTACACAGTGTTGACTTCTCCCCATCTTTTAATACCCCAATAAAGTAATTACCAGTTCTAACTACTTCATGCCCAAACTATTTCATAGTTCTGCATAGGTTGTTATAATATACCGAGCACTCTTGAAGTATTTTGGGAGCCAATATTTCTTATTTATTTTTGTTATTTAATTAATTTACATTTCAAATGTTATCCCCCTTTCTAGTTTCCTCTCCAGAAATCCCCTGCTTCTATGAGGGAGCTCCCCCACCCACCAACCCACTCCTGCCTCCTGCCTTAGCATTCCCCTGTGTTGGGGCATCAAGTCTCCACAGGATGAAGGGCCTCCCCTCTCACTGATGCCAGATAAGGCAACCATCTCCCCTTCCCGTTACATAAGCAGCTGGAAGCATGGGTCCCTCCATGCTTACTCTTTGGTTGGTGGTTTAGTCCCTGGGAGTTCTGGGGTGGGGGGTTAGTTGCTTGATATTGTTGTTCTTCCTATGGAGCTGAAAACCCTTTTAGCTAGGAGCTAATATTTCAAATGACTAGAATCTTATATTTCTTAGAATAATAGAACAAAAGAGGATCATTCAAGTTTTATATTTTTTGGTTTAACAGCAGGATATCCTTGAGGTAGTGGATGACAATTTTCAGTTATTGATATAATTTGAAACCTGGACAACATAATGAAGCATGTTGTTAAGTATTCTTTATATTTATATCTGACTTAACTATTACAATATTTTTGTCTTAAGTTCACATTTTTAAGAATATGAAAAATATCACAAAACAATGATACCTGCTTAATAAATAGGTAGATATGGTAGAGGTGGACACTTAGTGACACAGAAAAGGGTCATGATGTAAAACAATAAACCACTGTGAAATAGTGTGCAATATAAACTTTTCTTAATTAAACTAAATACCTATGTATATTACTCCAGGAAACAAATGGAAATTAATGTAAAATATCTTACTAGTAAGAAAGGCAAAATTCTCTCACCATAGACTGGCCTATACTCAATGCTAATATTCAATAATAGTCTTCATTGATTTTTCTGCCAGAAATATTCTCATAAAACATGATGGAGAACACACGCTTCGTTGTCATTGTATGCAATACAGGAAATTGAAGTAAGTGCTTACCACAAGGTAAATACCTTTACCACCCAACTGTATCCACAAATCTATTTATTTTGTAAGAGTTTATTATATTAATAGATGTGAAGTTTAATCTTCATGCAGGTTCCCAAAAACTGGAGCAGGGCTGTCCCTGACTTTGTTACCTGCCATGGATCCCATTTCTCCTAACAAGATTGCCTTGTTTGCTGCAGTGGAAAAATTGTGCCTAGTCCTGTCCTGCAGTGAGTTGATGTGCCAGAGTGGGTTGGTATCTGGGGGACAGGGGATTACTTCTCAGGAGAAAGGGAAGCAGGATTAAGTGAAGGAGACTAGGAGAACGGGCTCCAATCAGGGTGTAAAGTGAATAAATTACTTAGTGAAAAAAAGTGTATATTTTGAGTTAAGTGGTTTTTATTAAACTTTTGATAGCATTAACCAATGAAAGCAGCTATGACTGAAATTTCCTTTGTGAGAAAATTTATATTTGATTTATTTAATGAGAGCCATTCTGATGTTCTGATTCACCCTTGTTTTATATTTGGAGATTTATAAAATGTAGTGAAATGCACCAAGAAGAGGCAAAGGAAGGGAAGGGAAGGGAAAGGAAGGGAAGGGAAGGAAAGATTTGGGAATAAAAGGAGATAGATGTGACAAGGCAGGCTGCAATTAGGTTACTTAAGAACCTATTAGGTTACTTAAGGACACATGGCTGGTATGGCGTCTACGCTGAAATAATAAATGAATAATGCCTAGCTTGAAACATATGAAGCAAAGCCTTAGGAATTCAATTATATCCATGTGTCTGTTTTCCTAGATTTAACTCAACAGCTCCTGACCTGGAAAATAAAGGTAGTTAGTTTGCTGAACCTTTTTAGTCTGAATATTACTTGGAACAGCACATGGTGACTGTAGAATTGTCTGTGTTTGTTAAGATATGTTAAAAAGTAGATTTATTTGCAGTGTCTGTCTTTACTCCTCAGATTGTATGTCTTCAAACATCTGTGTGCTTCATAAATGTATATTATTACTTTAAATAGTGACACATGAAACAAACATTTACAGCCTTAGGGGGCTTCAATG
The DNA here is from genome assembly GCF_008632895.1 of Mastomys coucha. Taxonomy (NCBI): domain Eukaryota; kingdom Metazoa; phylum Chordata; class Mammalia; order Rodentia; family Muridae; genus Mastomys; species Mastomys coucha. Next base: position 24,877,016 of record NW_022196894.1, on the reverse strand, counting down.
AACCAAGCCCCTTTGAGCTGGCTTGAACAAAAATGCATTCTGGTTGATCTGTGGATAGGAGAAATGAAGAAAGCACAGTTCTCTTCTCCAGAGCCTTATGATGAAAGCAGTAAGACATTCTGTGTGCCTTTCTGAATCTGCTGGACACGTAGCCACAGTTTTCTACAGGAGAGCAAGCTGACTGGTGTGTCCTTGAGTTAATATCTCTTCTTCATTATTACTCTTCTTCTCTAAGATTACCCCACTAAATAAGCTTTCTTGAATTCCGTATGTAGCCTAGGAGTCATTGGCAACTGAGAACTACAGGATGAGGGAGAGCAGGTTTTTCTTTGGGAATGTGGTCTCTGGGAGGCTCTCCATATTCCAGGAGATGCTCCAACACTCATGAACATACAATTGGTATTAAGCACACTCAGTGCTTAAAAATAAACTAGTCCATGTTGTTGATGGGGAAAGTAGTAGGGAAGAAGAGGGGCTGAGGTGTAGGCAAAGGATGAATTATGTATGTGTGAAATTCTCAAACAATAAAAATACCAGTAAAATAGATAACCTTCTTACAAGTAAGCCTCTGTCATATCATGCTCTGCCTTTTAAAGATAAAAGTGAAACATTACAGATGGATGTGTAAGGAGTCATTCTTTGAACAAATGTCTTACCCACAGCATAAGGTTTTACTTTAACACACACACAGAAGCTACTGTTAGCATCATAACATGCTTGACTAATGTCTCCCGCTTGAGAAACACATGTCCAGTGTCTACCTTCCAGCACCTCTTCAGGAGCCCCTTCAGTTAGGCATCCTAGACTGGAACTGCTAACAACATGCTCCCTGGACAGAGATCCTAGACCCTTGCAGCCAACTCCATCCACCACTGCCAGTTAAAGCCACCATTGCATCCTTAATCCCTTCCCTAGGCAGAAATACTACACTCCTACAGCAACCCAGATCCAACATATTGTTTCTTTAAATAAGCTTTTTTGTGGGCCTGCTTCTCTTCTCTTTTTCCTTCTAGAATTATGATACTATGGACATTGAAATATGTAAGCTGTTCTGAAAACCATAGTATAATGTAAAAACATCAAATAAACAATCCTACTAATAGAGAGGCTAAGATAGGAGAAGCATGGTTTCAAGACCATTATGTGGTACTCAGCAAGAACTGTCAGGTACAAACAAGCAGAAAGCATATATGGTTTGTACAATATTGGACCTATTTCTCCAATTACCAAATTAGAGAGACCACCAGATGATAGCCACCAAATTTTAAATTCCTCATAGTTTTGAATTTGAATTGATTAGGATAAGTTGGTAATATTAACTTTAATATTAAGAGATATTAAGAAAAGTAATTGTTACTTCCTGTTATTTTTGTTGTTAGAGGTAGAATTAGGTTTATGTGGGTTTGTTGAAAGTTTACTTTCTTGCTTCGTCTAGGGTGTAGTTTTACTTGTGTTTTCCCTTTATTGTTCTTTGTAGGGCTGGATTTGTGGAAAGATATTGTGTAAATTTGGTTTTGTCATGGGATATCTTGATTTTTCCCTCTATGGTAATTGAGAGTTTTGCTGGGCTAGCATTTGTATTCTCTTAGGGTCTGTATAACATCTGCCCAGGATCTTCTAGCTTTCATAGTCTGTGGTAAGAAGTCTGGTGTAAGTTGGATAGGCCTGTCTTTATAAGCTACTTGATCATTTTCCCTTACTGCTTTTACAATTCTTTCTTTGTTTAGTGCATTTAATGCTTTGATTATTATGTGATAGGAGGAATTTCTTTTCTGGTCCAGTCTATTTGGACTTCTGTAGGCTTCTTGTATGTTCATGGGCACCACCTTCTTTATGTTAGGGAAGTTTTCTTCTATAATTTTGTTGAAGATATTTACTGGACCTTTAAGTTGGGAGTCTTCAGTCACTTCTGTACCTATTATCCTTAGGTATGGTCTTCCCATTGTGTCCTGGATTTCCTGGATGTTTTGGGTTAGGATCTACTACTACACTACCATTTTCCCCATCTATGAGACCCCTTTTACAACTTGTGTTTTCTCCAGGCCACATGCTTCTGCTCTGCTTTCCTTCCACTTCCTCCTCTGTCCCCTGCCTCACTCCTCCTTCTTTTAACAACTTTGAGCTCCATCTTCCCTTTTACTGTCCAATCACCAGTTCTAGCCTTTATTTTACAAATTAAGGTGGGAAGAAGGTTTACAGGAAATCACCTGAATGCTGACTCGTTCCTTGTTTGCAACCACTCACACGAGAAGCGAATTAGTGTAAAATTACAAATAAAATTACAAATAGCCCCAGTGCTACCCGCAACATATGATCATATGATTTCTTTAAAATGATACAAATGCTTGAATCCATAAGAAAGAGACAAGCCGATGGGAAAAAAGGACAAATGCCAATATAAACTTTCACAGAGAAGAGACTGAGTGGCTGTTAAACAAGTTATACAGTGCTCAGTCTCACCAGAAATCAAACCAACCATTAAATATGAGCAATCTGGAAAGGTCATGTTTTGCTGAAATGTAGACCAGTGAAAAATCATACAGTAAGTATCATTTGGATATGACTTTATAAGGCCATTATGAAGAAAACTTAACAGAACTAAAAACTTGGATATTCTTATACTCTGATCTAACAAGTTCTTTCTAGTCAGTCATCTGCATAAAGTAAAGAAGACTCTTAATGAAAATGAGCATAATTGTTTAATGTTACAGTGACAATAAAGTACAATGTAACTTGAGGTGTGGATATACAAGCTCCCATATAGCCTGGTAAATAAACAAAGGGATTATCACCAAAATATAAGGATTCTCAGAAATACGTTGATCCTAAATAGCAAGATAATGAAGAACATGTACAGTGGGTAACTTATTGTATAGAATAAGCAAAAATAATAGTATATAGTCTGAAGGATATATAAAGAAAAGTAAATTAGGAACACCAATTTTCTTTTTGCCAGGAGAAGGGAAAGACATAGATGAAGCATTGGTATTTTCTTCTTTATTATATTCTTTCCTTTCTCTTCACAGAACTGCTAACTGACATTAAACCCCAGAGCCTACTGAAATTATCCATACTAGCTTACATAAACTAGCTTATCCTGCTTTGATTGTATCTCTTCCTGGAAAGCACAATCAAGGCTCTTGTCCAGTTCTCCTCTTCTGGCTGCTGAATCATTTTGCTGTTTGTCCACATGGTCTCTGTGAAATAACCACTTCTTTGGAGACCTGCTAGCATAATAAACTCTTTGCGATGGCATTGGTTCTCTTACGTTTACCATAATTACATAAGAATAATGACCCAAACAGAACAGCCTAATACTGCTATAAAGTGTCTCTATTATGTAGTTTAATGTTGTATCAAGATTCTAAGGAAAGTAGTTGAATCCTTTTCATATTTCATATAGCAATAAAATCTTATAGGAGTGAAACAACTCAGTCAGAACTGCAGAGATGAATGGCAGAATTACCCCAGTTATGTCAGTTTAATAAAAAAAATAAACAAACTTTTATTTGATATTAGAATGGCTACTCTATTCTAATAATGGGTCCTGTTTGAATATCCCTTACGTCAAGCTGTACTACAGAGTAATCACGCTAAAAACTGCATAGTATTGCTACAGTGACAGGCAGGTAAATCAATGGATCAGAATTGAAGACCCAGAAATGAACTCACCCATCTATGATCACTTTAGCTTTGACAAAGGAGCTAAACCCATCCAGAGGAATTAAGATAGCATTTTTCAACAAATGGTGCTGGTTTAACTGGAGATCAGCATGTAGAAGAATGCAAATTGTTCCATTCTTATCTCCTTGAACAAAGCTCAAGACCAAGTGGATCAAGGACCTCCACATAAAACCAGATACACTGAAATTAATAGAAAAGAAAGTGGGGAAGATACTCGAGCACATGGGCACAGGGGAAATTTTGTTCCTGAACAGAACAATAGCTTAATCTCTAAGATTAAGAATTGACAAGTGGGACATCATAATGCAAAGGACACTGTCAATAGGACAAAACAGCAACCAACGGATTGGGAAAAGATCTTTACCAACCCTAAATCTGATAGAGGGCTAATATCCAATATATACAAAGAACTCAAGAAGTTAGATGCCAGAGTGTCAAATAACAGTATTAAAAATGGGGTACAGAGCTAAACAAAGAATACTCACTTGAAGAATACTGAATGGCTGAGAAGCACCTAAAGAAATGTTCAACATCCTTAGTCATCAGGGAAATGCAAATCAAAACAACACCAGTCAGAATGGCTAATATCAAAAACTCAGGTGACAGCAGATAATGGTGAGGATGTGGAGAAAGAGGAGTACTCCTCCATTGTTGGTGGAATTGCAAGCAGGTACAACCACTTTGGAAATCAATTTTTTGATTCCTCAGAAAATTGGACATAGTACTTACTACCTGATGATTTAGCTATACCACTCCTGGGCATATGTACAGAAGATGCTCCAACATATAACAAGGACATGTACTCCACTATGTTCATAGCAGACTTATTTAAAATGCCAGATGCTGGAAAGCACTCATGTGTCCCTCAACAGGAATGGATGCAGAAAATGTGGTACATTTACACAATGGAGTACTACTCAGATATTAAAAACAATGAATTCATGAAATTCTTAGGCAAATGGATGGAATTAGAAAATATCATCCTGAGTGAGGTAACATGGTCACAGAACATACATGGTATGCACTCGCTGATAAGTAAATATCAAAAAAGCTCTGAATACAAGATACAATTAACAGACCCCATGAAGCTCAAGAAGAAGGAAGACCAAAGCGTGGATACTTTGGTCCTTCTTAGAAGGGGAAACAAAATACTCATAGGAGGAGTTACACAGACAAAGTATGTAGCAGAGACTGAAGAAAAGGCCATCTAGAGACTGTCCCATCTGGGGATCCTTTCGATATACAATTACCAAATCCAGACACTATCCAGCAAGTGCTTGCTGATGGGTGTCTGATATAGCCATCTCTTGAGAGGCTCTGCCAGTGCCTGACAAATACAGAGGTGGATGTTTGCAGCCAACCACTGGACTGAGCATGGGGTCTCCAATAGAAGAGTTAGTGAAAGGACCAAAGGAGCTGAAATGGTTTGCAGCCCCATAGGAGGAACAACAATATGAACCAACCAGTAGCCCCAGAACTCCCAGGGACTAAACCACCAATCAAAGAGTACACATGAAAGGACTCTTGAGTCCAGCCACATATGTAGCAGAGGATGGCCTTGTTGGACATCAGTGGAAGGAGAAGCCCTTGGTCCTGTGAAGGCTCAATGATCCAGTGTAGGGGAATACCAGAACAGGGAAGTGGGAGTGGGTTGGTTTGTGAATAGGGGCAGGGGGATGGGATAGGGTGTTTTCAGAAGGAAAACCAGGAAAGGGATAACAGTTGAAATGTAAATAAAGAAAATATCTAATAAAAAATAAAGAAAAAGAAAGAAAATAATAAGATATCTGTAAAACTTGTTTTATTGATGTGTATTTGTGTGTATGCATATGCTTGTTTGTGTGTGTTTGTGTGGACGCACTGCTTTCTAGATAGGTTTCTTTTCCTATTATAAAGATGATGATAAAAGCAACTCGGAGTGAAAAAGTTTCATCCCACCTTAAAGCTTATAGTAAATCATGAAGGGTGATAGGGTAGGAATTCAAGGCTGGAATTCTGGAGGCAGGAACTGAAGCAGAGACCACAGAGGAATGCTAATTACTGGTGTGTTTTGCATAGCTTGCTCAGCCTGCTTTCTTATACAATCCTGTTTTCTTTTCACCTATGCAGGGGTGAAACATCCACTGTGTACTGGACACACCCACATCACTAAGTAAGACAATGCTCCACAGACTGTATTCAGGCGAAACTAACAGATGTATTTTCTCAACTGATGTTTCTTCTTCCTGGATAACTTATGTCAAGTTGACAAAGAAAACAAGGCAAAAGGAAAACGAAACAAAAAAACCTACGAGCACATTATACATAAACATGTTCTTGTGTTTGCACTGGTGTATAAATGTGTGTGTGTTTTTCCCAATAATGCTCAACCTTATTTTATTTTTCAATGGTCACTAATTTATTCAACAAATATTTGAATGATTGTTTGCTAGAGGATACAGTACAAAAACAATGTTAAATGGAACCTAAATTCTATTCTCTTAAAGACCTGAATAACATCAGACTTTTATATTAAACAGCTTTTGCAGTAAACAGAAAGTTTACTGAAGAAAGTCCTGAATGAATAGATGAGATAGACCTATGCATATACATACACATATACATGGCTAGATACATATGTGTGAATTTGAAACTACACTTCTCAACAAATCTGAGACTTATTCATCTGAATAGGCTGGTTGACCAGCATATTCCAAGGATCACTCTTGCACTGGAATTAAATATTCACACTGTCACATAAGCTTTTGGCTTTTTACATAAGTGTTGGGAATCTAAACTCAAGTCCTCATGCTTGTACAGGAACTTACTGATGATGCCATCTTCCCAGTCTCAGGTATCTGTGAAACTCTGATTGAGGGTTTTTCATTAGAAATTCCCTAAAATGGACCCATTTGTCATTGTAGACACCAGGATGTAACAAAAGAAAGATCAGAAGCCATGCTCACTTGCAGTATGTTGGGGCATTTACCTTGCCCACTAAGAACTGTCACGAAAAGCAACAACATTGTCCTTCAGCAAAGTCTGTGCTTGCTCTTCAGGCTGTGCTGGAAGCCAGCCCAGCTATTCGTCTTTTTTCTTGATTCTTCTTGAGGCAGCAGAAAGTGTTTGTAGGAATAAGACTTGGTCTTAGGAGATATTTAGGGTTTATATATAATAGCAAAACATTTACCTATTTTAAGTCTAATTTACTTTGATACTATGGCTGACCTGCCTTAGTTTCTTTTGGACCAGAAATGGCTGTATCTGGCATTTAGCACCCCATATTAAAGCACGAAGGTATTAAGTAGTCTTTTTCTATTTCTGCAGGAAGAATTACCCTGCATGGGAAGGCAATGTCTCTCTTGGGTTTATTTAATAAAATTTAATTTATTCGATATAATGAAGATTAGAAAGGATTAAATTTCTTTGTATATAAATGTATTAAATTCTTAAAATAAATACTTAAAATTTTTTAAAAAGTATAAGCCATAAATGTTAAAGAATCAAGATTAGCATAAGTAATTACATCTAAATAAATCAAGTCCTTTAATTTATATTGTCCTATAATTCAGCTACTTAGATGGAATATTTTATCTTTAGCATTTATGTATGGCAAACACTGCATTTTTTTGTCCATAATTAGTGACATGAATTCTGGACATAGTGCTTAAATGCAACCTCTAGTTCTCTTTAATTTTATTTCCAACTTCCTTAAAAAAATTAAGAATATCTAGAATTCATTTAGAAAGAGTTTTTATTCATCTTGTCCACAAATCAATTTTTTTTTTGATATTTTCTTTATTTACATGTAACTTTCTCCATTCCTGGTTTCCCCTCCAAAAAACAAACAAACAAACAAAAACAAATCCCTGTTGCCTCCCACCTCCCCATGCCTGTCACCCCGCCCTCTCCTACTTTCTGGCCCTGGCATTCCCCTACACTGGGGCACAGAACCTTCACAAGGCCGAGGCCCTCTCCTCCTATTGCTGATCGAACCTGCAATCCGCTACTATACACATGCTGCCAGAACAATCAGACCCCTCCATGTGCAGTCCTTGGTTGGTGGTTGAGACCCTGGGAGCTCTGAGGGTACTACTTAGTTCATATTGTTGTTAGTCCTAAGGGGCTGCAAACCCCTCAGCTCCATTGGTCCTTTCTCTAACTCCTTTACTGGGGACCCTGTATTCAGTTCGATGGATGGCTGTGAGCCTCTACATCTGTGTTAGTCAGGTACTGTCAGAACCTCTTAGGAGATAGCTATATTTAGACTGGCTTGCCCTTCCTTCAGTCCCTGCTCTCTGCAGCTCCTTCCATGGGTATTTGGTTCCCCCTTTTAAGAAGGAATGCCGGTAGGATTTGCTGAAGGAGGCAGAGGCAGGAGGATCACGAGTTCGAGGCCAGCCTGGGCTACACGTTTAGGGGGCTGGAGAGATGGCTCAGTGGTTAAGAGCACTGACTGCGCTTCCAAAAGGTCCTGAGCACAAATCAATTTTTGCCTCATTATTTTAAGCAGTCTTCATAATAGCACCATGAAAATGTGAAGAATTCAGTTTTGTATCAATGAATCCGAACGCCTGTTTGAGTTCTACCATGCTGCTTATGATACTGGTCTAATGCAAAGGAACCCAATGTGGCTTACATACTCATCGATCTCATACTTATTCCATTACAAATTAGCATTAATCACAAAAATATCTGTAGTCTGAAATACATAGTCTGTATGATGAGAATACAAAGATACTTATATAGTAAATTACATGTTAACTTAAAATAGCATTAAAATCATTTTAAATACTCACATTCCTTCCTTTAAGTATATCATATTCATGTGATGTCAGTTTTAGTAGAAGAAAGAGAAGAGATGAAAAATGATAGGAGTTAATGTGTCTGGCTCTTGAGTTCTGAGTCAGACAAATTCATCATAAAAGAATCAAACATGTCCTTGCCTTGTGTTGAGGTTACATATCCATCAAATGAACTGAATCCAACTTGACTAATGACTTCATTTACAAAGTATATTTCTGAAGAATGACAGATGTCTATGGGAGTCAGAAGGGCTATAAGCAAGCTTTTTGATGCTCACTGGATGGAATTGGTTTTTGTATAAAAATGTTCAGAGTAATTATATTTCACAATGACTTCTTTACTGTCTTTTAAGTAAATTAATATTGAAAATAGATTTTACTTTCTTTTAAATGTTCAAATTATATTTCCCAATTATATCTTCATTTTCTTTCCTTGACATGGGAATAAATGGAGTTATATCTACAGAGACAATATAAAGAGGAAGTTTTGGTAAAAATAAAGTATATAAATATTCTGAAAGATATCTATAATTGTAATATGAATTATTTTGTATCAAGCTTTTCTAAAACTTTCTCCTTCTGACTGGTTTATTAATGTCTAAAATTACTAGAAACAAAGCAAAACTCTAAATTACTATCTTCAAAGATGCCATTTTGTATAAAATTTCTTTGGGTATGCTATTCTGTTTTGTGTTAATAGACTACTATAAAAAATTGGAAATGTCATACTATTTAACTGACACCTGGAGACCACTTAAAAATACATCATACTTGAGGAAAATTGAATGAGTTAATGCCCAGTCAAGTAAAATCTACTTAATTTTTATTTAGGAAAATAATCTTATTACTCTAAAGAATATAGTGATACAGTATTTATTGTATTTTATTTTTGTTGTTTTGAGTTTTCAAATAAATGAGACCATGAACACTTTACAGGTCCAGATGTGTTAATATGTTTTTTTGTTTTTGTTTTTTGTTTTTGTTTTTGTTTTGTTTTTGATGCTGTGTTGGTTAGTCCTAGCTGACAAGTTAACTACATCTGTAATTAACTAAAATCCAAGTAGTTGGACACACCTGTGAGGCATTTTTTTTCTAAGTAAATAATTTGAAGTAGGAAGATCACTTTTAACCTGGATCATTTGAGGTGGTAAGATACATCTTTAGTCTAGATTATTTGAGGTGATAAGACGCCCCTTTAATCGGGAGCACACTTTCTTATGGTAGCCTATACAAATATCTCAGAAGAAGTAAGCTTGGGTTTTTGCCTGCTTGCTCTAACTCTCACTGGCAAGTTCATTTCCTCACTGATATCTACTTCTTCTGGATTTTGGAGTATATTAAAGACCAGCTGAGACATCCAGCCTCATGGACTGACAACTATTGGATTCTGTTGGTAGACAGTTGTTTGAGTAGATGAACTGTAAGTCATTCTTATGAAGTCCATACATGCACACACACACACACACACACACACACATACACACACACACACACACACACACATATATGTGTGTGTGTGTGTGTGTTCTTATACATAAAAATTTCCTGTTCCTCAAGAAAATCCTGTTTAATTCAAATGGATTATTTAAAAATTTGAGTATTCATGTTTCTATTTATCAAATTAGTAAAGCCTACAATATATGCTCAAAATCAGGTATGTATGATAAAGAACATACAAAACCAAAGTCTCAAATACATGTGGAATTACATAGTTCATCTCTAGAATTAATGGCAATGTGAAAACAGCCAGAATTAGCCATATTTTTAATATCAGTCACCTTGAATATTAGGCTACAGCATTAAAAAGTAAATGGTTTTGTTTTATATTCCTATTTATTCAGAGGAGGAGCTATGAAAGCAAATGCTACTCTGGACATCTCCTTTAATAACTCTTGAACTCCTTAGACCCGATTACAATCTCTTAGTTAAAGCAACCATCAATATCACATACTGAGGCCCTTAAATAATGTAAGCAAATTTAGAAATAAGATCTCTAGTCTACCTTTATGGTTCACACATCATGTGCTTTAAATATTCTGTCCTTTAGCCTCAACTGTTCAGAATTTTTTCTACCCTTTGTAATTTTACTACTATAGGAAGATATCCTGATCATACAAAGATCTAGATTCAACTCAAAGCCATTACCAAGTTGTAACATCCTGGCATAATTATTTTTGCAATGTAGAAACCAGCAATTCTATATTTTGGAATCTTAATATTCTAATCTTTTATAGTTGTTAAGTCCTATTAATGTGGTAGTTTGAATAACAATGGCTGGCATACACTCATATATTTAAATAATTGATCACTAGTGGGTGAAACTTTATAGAAAGATTAGAAGGTATAACCTAGTTGGGGAAGGTGTTTCCCTGGGGGTGGGCTTTGAGGATTCAAAAGCCACACCACTTCTATAAGCCCTCCTCTTCCTCTCTTGCTCTTGCTTTGCCCTCTTGGTCCTGCTTCAAATTCTCCTCCCCCATCTATCTACAAATGTTCATGCTGCTCTCTACTCCTTTCTCCTCCTCCTCCTCTTTCTCCTCTTCCTCCTCCTCTTTCTATCTCTGATTCTCTGTCTCTGTCTCTCTCTCTCTACCTTTCTCTCAACTCCTTTTCCCTGAATAAACTCTATTCTATACTAGAAAAATAAATAAATAAATAAAGCCCTCATTTATTTCTCTATCCTCATGACTGCGGCTGTCATGCTCCCCACCATGAGGTTCAGAGACTCATCTTCTCTTGGAATCTCCAAATAAACTCCTTCTCCTGTAAGTGGCCTTGGTTATATTGTCTTCACATACAGTAGGAACATTGCTAAGATGAAAAGTCAATGAATTAGAAATTGAATATCTTTGAGATCTACCAAGAAGAAGGTATAAAGTAAATATCCTTTAAGTCAAAATGATTGAAAATATGATATCTTGAAATTATTGAACAACCTTCACCAATGTCCCTTTTTGTGAGTGCTTCATAGCCTCAGTAATAGTGTCAGGCCTTGGTCCCCCTTGAGCTGGATCCCACTTTGGGCCTGTCACTGGACCTTCTTTTCCTCAGACACTTTTCCATTTCCATCCCTGCAGTTCTTTCAGACAGGAACCAATATAGGTCAGAGTTATGACTGTGGGATAAAAATCCCATCCCTCACTTGATGCCCTGTCTTTCTGCTGGAGGTATGCTTCATAAGTTCCCACTCTCCAGTGTAGAGCATTTCATTTAGGGTCTCTTCTTTTGAGTCCTAAGAGTCTCTCACCTCCCAGATCTCTGATACATTCTGGAGGGTGCCCCCAAACTCCTACCTCCTGATGTTACATATTTCCATTCTTTCTGCTGGCACTCAGGGCTTGAGTCCTTTTACCTCCACCCAATACCTCATCATGTTCCCTTCTCCCCACCTCAGGTCCCTCCCTCCCTCCCCTTTGTGATTTCTTTCTTCCCCCTCCTAAGCAGGACTGAGAAAGAGAAAGGGAGAGGGAAAAAATGGGGCAAGATCAGGTGTGGGAGGGGATGGGGATGATGTATAGATATTCACACATGTGAACAGATGTGTGTAGTAATGGGGTAAGGGGAACTCAGTGTAGCCACCAGCAAGTCCCAGATGCCAGAAAAGTAAGAGACTCCCAGGACCAAACAGGGATGAGATTAGCTTGAAATGCCCAGAAAAGGGGAGAGAGAACCTGTAAAGACCATATCCAGAGGTTAGCCACAGGCCCTGGTTGAGGGATGGGGCTACACACCATTCTCAAAATTTTAATCCAGAATTGTTCCTTTCTAAAGCAAATACAAGTACAAAGAGTGGAGCAGAGACTGAAAGAAAGGCCATCAGAAGATTGTGCCACTTAGGGATCCATCCCATCTGCAGACACCAAACCCAGTCACTATTGCTGATGCCAAGAAGTTTATTGACAGGAGCTTAGTATGGCTGTCCTCTGAGAGGCTTGCCAGAGCCTGACAAATACAGATGTGGACTCACAGCCAACCATCAGACTCAGCACAGGGACCACAATGGAGGAGTTAGGGGAAGGACTGACAGAACTGAAGGAATTTGTAGCCCATAGGAAGAGCAATAATAACAACCAACTAGATCTCCCAGAACTTCCAGGGACTTAATCTCCAACCAAAGAATACACATGGAGGGATCCATGGCTCCAGCTGCATAGGTAGCAGAAGTTGGCCTTATCTGGCATCAATGGGAGGGGAGGCCCTTGGTCCTGTGAAAGCTTGATGCCCCAGGGTAGGGAGATGCTAGGGCAGTGAGGCAGGAGTGGGCCCATGGGTGAGGAAGTACCCTCAAAGAAGCAAGGGAGCAGAAGTAGGATAGGGGTTTTCAGAGGGGAATCTGGGAAGGGAGATAACATTTGAAATGTAAGTAAACAAAATAACCAATAAAAAAAATTTAAAAAATTGAGGATAGCAAAAACAATTTTGATGGAGTTTGCATTAAATCTGTAGATTGCTTTTGGCAAGATGGCCATTTTTACTATATTAATTCTGCCAATCCCTGAACATGGGAAATCTTTCCATCTTCTGAGGTCTTCTTCAATTGTTTTCTTCATAGACTTGAAGTTCTTGTCATACATATCTCTCATTTGCTTGGTTAGCATCACACCAAGATATTTCATATTATTTGTGACTATTGTAAAGGGTGTCATTTCCCTAATTTCTTTCTCAGCCCAATTATCTTTTGAGTAGAGGAAGGCTACTGATTTGTTTGAGTTCATTTTGTAATTGGCTCCTTAGCTTTTTTACCAGCTGTAGGAGTTCCTTTTGGATTTTGTTAGGTCACTTATACTATCATATCATCTGCAAATATTGATATCTTGATTTTTCATATCCTTTCCAATTTGTGTCCCTTTGATATCCTTTTGTTGCCCAATTGCTCTGACTAGAATGTCAAATACTGTATTGAATAAATAGGGGGAGAGTGCACAGCCTATCTTGTCTCTGATTTTAGTGGGATTGCTTCAAGTTTCTCTCCATTTAGTTGATGTTGTCTATTGGCTTGTTGTATATTGCTTTTTTTTATATTTAGGTATGGACCTTGAATTCCTGATATCTCCAATACTATAATTGTGACTGGGTGTTATATATTGTGAAAGGCTTTTTCAGTGCCTAATGAGATGATCACATGGTTTTTTTTTGTTTGTTTATGTAGTAGATTATGTTGATAGACTTCTGTATATTGAGCCATCCCTGCATCACTGTGATGAAGTCTACTTGATCATGTTGAATAATCATTTTGATATGTTCTTGGATTCAGTTCACAAGAATTTTATTGAGTATTTTTGCATCAATATTCACGAGGGAAATTGGTCTGTAGTTATCTTTCTTTGTTGAGTCTTTCTGTGACTTGGGTATCAGTGTAACTGTGGTTTCATAGAATTTATTAGGTAAATTTTATGCCTTATGAAATAGTTTGAGAAGTATTAGTACTAGGTCTTCTTTGAAGGTCTGATAGAATTCTGCACTAAAACCATCTGGTCTTGGGGACCAGCCAGGAGGCACAGGCCTTAGAAGCAGCAGGGCAGCCAGGGCAGGATCTTTTCTACCTCCCTCTTCACCTAGGAGGGGATTCTGCAGATCCACAGCGTCTCTGCCCCTTACTCACAAGCAGAGAGCTTGCCTTTGGGGAGTGCTCCAACCCAGAGACTCAGGTGAGACCTCCATTTTCTCTTCAGTGACCTTCTAAGGCAGGACCAGCCAGGAGGCACAGGCCTCAGAAGGAAACCCAGTGCAGAATACTTTCTACCTCCCTCTTCACCTAGGAGGAGGTACTGCAGATCCATAGCCCTCTCTGCCCCTTCCCTGTAAGTGGAGAGCCTGTCTCCAGGGATTGTTCTGACCTCAGGACTCAGGAAGGAGGACTGATCCACAGGCACCTGCAAACAGGTCTTACCTGAGGAGAGCTGATCTCCCAGAAGTGCTAACACAAGCTTACAGACCCACAGGAGGAACAAGCTTGCCAGAGATAGCAAGAACAACCAACACCAGAGATCAATAAATGGCGAAAGGCAAATGTAAGAATCTTAACAGAAACCAAAACTACTTGGCTTCATCAGAACCTAGTACTCCCACCACACCAAGTTCTGGATATACCAAAACACCAGAAAAGCAAGATTTGGATCTAAAATCATATCTCATGATGAATTTAAGACGAGTCTGAATAACTCCCTTAAAGAAATACAGGAGAACACAGGTAAACAGCTAGAAGCCCTTAAAGAGGAAACACAAAAATCCCTTCAAGAATTACAGAAAAACACAATCAAACTGGTGAAGGATCTGAACAAAATCATCCAGGACCTAAAATGGAAGTAGAAACAGTTAAGAAATCACAAAGAGAGACAACTCTGGAGATAGAAGATCTCAGAAAGAAATCGGGAGTCATAGATGCAAGCATCACCAACAGAATACAAGAGATAGAAGAGAGAATCTCAAGTACAGAATATACCATAGAAAACATTGACATAACAGTCAAAGAAAACACAAAATGCAAAAAGCTCCTAACTCAAAACATCCAGGAAATCCAGGACACAATGAGAAGACCAAACCTAAGGATAATAGGTATAGAAGAGAGTGAAGACCTCCAACTTAAAGGGCCAGTAAATATCTTCAACAAAATTATAGAAGAAAACTTCCCTAACCTAAAGAAAGAGATGCCCATAACAGAGCATATAGAACCTAAGAAGCCTAGAGAACTCCAAATATACTGGACCAAAAAAGAAATTCCTCCAGCCACATAATAGTCAAAACACCAAATGCACAAAACAAAGAAAGAATATTAAAAGCAGTGAGGGAGAAGGTCAAATAACATATAAAAGCAGACCTATCAGAATTACACCAGACTTCTCACCAGAGACTATGAAAGTCAGAAGACCTTAAGAGAACACAAAAGCCAGCCAAGGCTACTATACCCAGCAAAACTCTCAATTACCATAGAAGGAGAAACCAAAGTATTCCATGACAAAACCAAATTTATACAATATGTTTCCACAAATCCAGCCCTTCAAAGGGTAATAAATGGAAAACTTCAACACAAGGAGGGAAACTATATCCTAGAAAAAGCAAAAAAGTAATTTTCCAACAAAATTAAAAGAAGATAACCACATGAACAGATTTCCAACCCTAACAACAAAAATAACATGAAGCAACAATTACCTTTCCTTAATGTCTATTAATATCAATGGGATCAATTTCCCAATAAAAAACATAGACTATCAGACTGGGTATATAAACAGGACCTAACATTTTGTTGCACACAGGAAACCCACCTGAGTGACAAAGATAGATGCTACCTCAGAGTAAAAGGATGGAAAACAATTCTCCAAGCAAATGGTCACAAGAAAAAAGCTGGAGTAGCCATTCTAATATCAAATAAAATCGACTTTCACCCTAAAGTGTTCAAAAAAGATAAGGCAGGACACTTCATATTCATCAAAGGTATGATCTACTGAGAGGAACTTTCAATTCTGAACCTATATGCTCCAAATGCAAAGGCATCATAAAAGAAACTTTACAAAAGCTCAAAGCACACATTGCACTGCACACAATAATAGTGGAACATTTCAATACCCCACTCTCTACAATGGACAGATCAGGAAACAGAAACTAAACAAAGACACGGTGAGACTAACAGAAGTTATGAAACAGATGGATTTAACAGCTATCTATAGAACTTTTTATCCTAAAACAAAATGATATACCTTCTTCTCAGCACCTCATGGTACCTTCTCCAAAATTGACCATATAATTGGTCACAGATGAGGCCTCAACAGATACAAGAAGATTGAAATAATTCCTTGGATCCTATCAGATCAACATGAACTAAGGCTGCTCCTCAATAACAACAGAAACAATAGAATGCCCACACACACGTGGAAGCTCAACAATACTCTCTCAATGATAACTTGGTCAAGGGAGAAATAAAGAATTAATTAAAGACTTTCTACAGTTTAATGAAAATTTAGCCACAACATACCCAAAATTATGGAACACAATGAAAGCAGTCCTAAGAGGAAAACTCATAGCTTTAAGTGCCTGCAAAAAGAAACTGGAGAGAGCATAACCAACAATTTGACAGCACATCTGAAAGCTCTAGAACAAAATGAAGCAAATTCATTCAAGAGGAGTCAAAGGCAGGAAATAATCAAACTCAGAGCAGAAATCAACCAAACAGAAACAAAAAGAAATATACAAAGAATCAACCAAACCAGGAGCTGGTTCTTTGAGAAAATCAACAAACCCTTAGCCAGACTACCTAGAAGGCACAGAGACATTTTCTTAATTAACAAGATAAGAAATGAAAAGGGAGACATAACAACAGACACTGAGGAAATCCAAAATATCATGAGAGCCTACTATAAAGCCTATACTCAACAAAACTGAGAAACCTGGGTGAAATGGACAATTTTCTAGACAGATTCCACGTACCAAAGTTAAATCAAGATCAGATCAACTACCTAAACAGTTCCATATCTGCTAATGAAATAGAAACAGTCATTAATAGTCTCCCAACCAAAAAAAATGCCCTGGACTAGATGGGTTTAGTGCAGCATTTTATCAGACCTTCAAAGAAGACCTAACACCAATACTCCTCAAACTATTCCACAAAATAGAAACGGAAGGTACTCTACCCAATTCGTTCTACGAGTCCACAATTACTCTTATACCTAAACTATACAAAGACCTAATGAAGAAAGAAAACTTCAGACCAATTTCCCTTATGAATATCGATGCAAAAATGCTCAATAAAGTTCTTAAGAACCGAATCAAAGAACACATCAAAGCAATTATCCATCATGATCAAGTAGGCTTCATCCCAGGGATGCAGGGATGATTCAATATTTGGAAATCCATCAATGTAATTCACCATATAAACAAATTCAAAGAAAAAACCATATGATCATCACATAGATGCTGATAAAGCATTTGACAAAATTCAACATCCCTTCATGATAAAAGACTTGGAAAGACCAGGAATTCAAGGCCCATACTTAAACATAGTTAAAGCAATATACAGCAAACAAGTAGCCAACATCAAACTAAATGGAGAGAAACTTGAAGCAATCCCACTAAAATCAGGGACTAGACAAGGTGGCCCACTCTCTCCCTACGTATTCAATATTGTACTTGAAGTCCTAGCCAAAGCAATTAGACAACAAAAGGAGATCAAAGGGATACAAATTGGAAAGGAAGAAGTCAAATTATCACTATTTGCGGATGATATGATAGTATACTTAAGTGATCCCAAAAAATCCACCAGAGAGCTCCTAAACCTGATAAACAACTTCAGCAAAGTAACTGGATATAAAATTAACTCAAGCAAATCAGTGGCCTTCCTCCACATAAAGGATAAACAAGCTGAGAAAGAAATTGAGGAAACAACACCCTTCACAATAGTCACAAATAATATAAAATACCTTGGTGTGACTCTAACTAAGCAAGTAAAAGATCTGTTTGACAAAAACTTCAAGTCTTTTACGAAGGAAATTGAGGAAGATCAGAAGATGGAAAGATCTCCCATGCTCATGGATTGGCAGGGTTAATATAGTAAAAATGGCCATCTTTCTGAAAGTAATCTATAGATTCAATGCAATCCCCATCAAAATTCCCATTCAATTATTCACAGACTTAGAAAGAGCAATTTGCAAATTCATGTGGAATAACAAAAAACCCAGGATAGTCAAAACTATTCTCAACAATAAAGGAACCTCTGGTGGAATCACCATCCCAGACCTTAAGCTGTACTACAAAGCAATTGTGATAAAAACTGCATGGTATTGGTACAGTGACAGGCAGGTAGATCAATGGAATAGAACTGAAGACCCAGAAATGAACTCACAAACCTATGGCCACTTGATCTTTGACAAAGGAGCTAAAACCATCCAGTGGAAAAAAGACAGCATTTTCAACAAATGGTGCTGGCTTAACTGGTGGTTAGCATGTAGAAGAAGGCAAATTGATCCATTCTTATCTCTTTGTACAAAGCTCAAGTCCAAGTGGATCAAGGACTTCCACATAAAACTAGATATACTCAAACTAATAGAAATGAAAGTGGGGAAGAGCAGTGAGCACATAGGCAGAGGGGAAAATTTCCTGAACAGGACACCAATAGCTCATGTTCTAAGATCAAGAATTGACAAATGGGACTTCATAAAATTGCAAAGCTTCTGTAAGGCAAAAGACACTGTCAATAGGACAAAACGGCAACTAACAAATTGGGAAACGATCTTTACCAATCCTATATTTGATAGAGGGCTAATATCCAATATATACAAAGAACTCAAGAAGTTAGACTCCAGAGAAACAAATAACCCTATTAAAAATGGGGTAGAGAGATAAACAAAGAATTCTCAACTGACGATTACTGAATGGCTGAGAAGCACCTAAAGAAATGTTCAACATCCTTAGTCATCAGGAAAATGCCAATCAAAACAACCCTGAGATTCCACCTCATACCCGTAAGAATGGCTAGGATAAAAAACTCAGGTGACAGCAGATGCTGGCATTGTTGTGGAGAAAGAGTAACACTTCTTCATTGCTGGTGGGATTGCAAGCTGGTACAACCACTCTGGAAATCAGTTTGGTGGTTCCTCCGGAAATTGGACATAGTACTACCAGAGGACCCAGCTATACCACTCCTAGGCATATACCCAGAAGATATTCCAACATGTAATAAGGACATATGCTCCATTATGTTCATAGCAGCCTTATTTATAATAGCGAGAGACTGGAAACAACCCAGATGTCCCTTGACAGAGGAATGGATACAGAAAATGTGATACATCTACACAAGGGAGTATTATTCAGCTATTAAAAACAATGAATTTATGAAATTCTTGGGGAAATGGATGGACCTGGAGAATATCATCCTGAGTGAGGTAACCCAATCACAAAAGAACACACATGGTATGCATTCTCTGATAAGTGGATAGTAGCCCAGAAGATAGGAATACACAAAGTACAAATCACAAATCATAAGAAACTTAAAAAGAAGGAAGACCAAAGTGTAGCTTCTTTGTTCCTTCTTAAAAAGGGGAACAAAATACCCATGGAAGGAGTTGTGGAGACTAACTATGGAGCAGAGCCTAAAGGAAAGACAATTCAGAGAGTGCTCCACCTGGAAATCCTTCCCATATTCAATCATCAAATTTAGACATTATTGTAGATGTCAGCGAGTGCTGGATGATAGGAGCATGAAATAGCTGTCTCTTGAGAGGCTCTGACAGTACCTGACTAATACAGAAGTAAAGGCATCCATTGGACTGAGTACAGGGTCCCCAATGAAGGAGATAGAGAAAGGACCGGTCTTAGTCAGGGTTTCTATTCCTGCACAAACATCATGAGTAAGAAGCAAGTTGGGGAAGAAAGGATTTATTTGGCTTACTTCCACATGGCTGTTCATCACCAAAGGAAGTCAGGACTGGAACTCAAGCAGGTCAGGAAGCCGGAGCTGATGCAGAGGCCATGGAGGGATGTTCTTTACTGGCTTGCTCAGCCTGCTCTCTTACAGAACCCAAGACCTCCAGCCCCAGGATGGCACCACCCACAAGGGGCCCTACCCCCTTGATCGCTAATTGAGAAAATGCCCCACAGCTGGACCTCATGGAGGCACTTCCCCAACTGAAGCTCCCTTCTGTGATAACTCCAGCCTGTGTCAAGTTGACACACAAAACCAGCCAGTACAGGACCCAAGGAGCTGAAGGGTTTTCAGCCCCTTAGGATGAGCAACAATATGAGCTAACTAGTACCTTCAGAGCTCCCAGGGACTAAAACTCCAACCAACTAGTACAAATGGGGAGACTCATGGCTCCAGTAGCATGCATATAGCAGAAGATGTCCAAGTCAGTCATCAGTGGGAGGAGAGGCCCTTGGCCCTGTGAAGGTTCTATGCCCCAGTGTAGGGGAATGCCAGGGCCAGTAAGCAGGAGGGGGTGGGATGGTGAACAGGGGGAGGGAGAAACACGGAATTGTTTTAGGGTTTTCTTTTTCTTTTCTTTTCTCTTCTTCTTCTTCTTCTTCTTCTTCTTCTTCTTCTTCTTCTTCTTCTTCTTCTTCTTCTTCTTCTTCTTCTTCTTCTTCTTCTTCTTTTTTGGAGGGGAACCTGGGAAAGGAGATATTGTAAATAAAGAAAAGATCTAATTAAAAAAAAACCCAAAACCAAAAAACATCTGGTCCTGAGGATTCTTTTTGTTGTGAGACTTTTCATGACTGTTTCTATTTCCTTAGGGAATATGGAACAATTTAGATGGTTTATCTGATCTTGATTTAACTTTAGTACCTGGTATCTGTCTAGAAAATCATGCATTTCATCTAGATTTTCCAGTTTTGTTGAGTATAGGCTTTTGTAGTAGGATCTTGTCTTTCAAAAAGCCGGGGGCCTGAGCTAAGGCCTGGTCCTGGTTGAGGCTCTCTTGCTCCCAGGTGGCAGGGGGCCTGCTGCTGAGGCCCAGGTCTCTCTCTTTACTCCGGGGCTCACCTGTTTGCTGCACGGCGCCTTAATTAAAAGGGAAGAAATGAATGAATGAGTTATTTTATTATAGGAAGGATAAACATGTTGGTTGAGTAGAGAGAAAGAAAGGAGAAGAAGGAGAGAGAGAGATAAGAAGGAGAGGGAAAAAAGCAGAGAAGAGAACAAAGAGCAGAGAGGAGAGAGAGCAAGAGAGAGAAAAAGTAAGAGAGAAGAGTAAGAGTGAGGAGGGAGGAAAAGAATAAGAGAGTAAGAGCAAGAGAGAGTAAGAGAACAAGAGAGCAAGAGGAAGAGGAAGTAAGAGCTAGAGAGAAAATTAGGTGAGTATGAGAGGAAGGGTAAGAGAGTGAGTAGGGGGCAAACCACCCCTTTTATTGTATGGGGCATGGCATGCCTGGCTTGTGGTCAGATTACTGTAAGTTTCAGCTAGAATGCTGGGAGTTTGATGCATTGTCTGCCTGATAGGGCACACATCTCCTGCAGGGGCAGCTGTGAGGGGTCTCGGCTGAAATCTGAGCCATTGGTGTCAGGAGCAATCACCGAACGCCTACCTTTCCTTATAAGCAAATTTACATTGCTTAGTGGGTCTCCGGGGTTCCAAGGTGGCTGTGCTCTACTGGACTCCGGCTGTCAGAACTGCTCACTGCCCCACAGGATCTGATGATTTTTTGAATTTCTTCAGTTTCTGTTGTCTTTTTTTTTCTTCTGATTTTGTTAATTTGAATATTGTCTTGGTGCCCTCTGGTTAGTCTAGCGAAGGGTTTATTTATCTTGTTGGTTTTCTCAAAGACCAAGATTTTGTTGATTATTTGTGTAGTTCTTTTTGTTTCTACTTGGTGGATTTCAGCCCTGAGTTTGATTATTTCCTACCATCTACTCCTCTTGTATGGATTTGCTTCTTTTTGTTCTAGAGCTTTCAGGTGTGCTGGCTGTCAAGGTGCTAGTGTAATCTCTCTCCAGTTTCTAAGTGAAGGCATTTAGAGCTATGAGTTTTCCTTTTTGCACTGCTTTCATTGTGTCCCATAAGTTTTGGTATGATGTGCCTTCATTTTCATTAAGTTCTAAAAAGTCTTTAATTTCTTTCTTGATTTCTTCCTTTACCTAGTTATCATTGAGTAGGGCATTGTTCAGTTTCCATGTATATGTGGGCCTTCTGTTGTTTTGTTGTTATTAAAGACCAGCCATAGTCTGTGTTAATCTGATAGGATGCATGGGATTATGTTAATCTTCTTTTATTGGTTGAGGCTTGTTTTGTATCCAATTATTGGATCAATTTTGGAGATGGTATTGTGAGGTACTGAGAAGAAGGTATATTCTTTTGTTTTAGGGTGAAATATTTTATAGATATCTATTAAGTCTATTTGCTTCATAACTTCTGTTAGTTTCACTGTGTCTCTGTTTAGTTTATGTTTCCATGATCTGTCTGTTGGTGAGAATGTGTTAAAGTCTCCTACTATTATTGTGTGAGGTTCAATGTGTACCTCACGCTTCAGTAATGTGTCTTTAATGAATGTGGGAGCCCTTCCATTTGGGGTACAGATTTTCAGAATTGGGAGTTTCTCTCAGTGGATTTTTCCTTTGATGAGTATATAGTCTCCTTCCCCAACTTTTTTGATAACTTTTGATTGAAAGTCTATTTTATTGAATACTAGAATAGCTACTCCAGCTTGTTTCTCAGGACCATTTGCCTTGAAAATATTTTCCAGTTTTTTACTTTGAGGTAGTGTCTGTCTTTGTCACTTTACTGATTGCAGCAAAATCCAGGGTTCTGTTGATGCCAAGTAGCCTTGGTTTCTGTTGCACAGGTTCTTGTGCTTGCCCCTTGCCATCTGGTTATCTTTAGTGTTAGCTAGTCTTGCTGTCTCTGACTGTAACTTGCCTCTCCTTTGAGCCTGTGACCCTGTGATGTTAGGTATGTCAGCTATCCTGGAAGACCAGTTCTCTCTGGGTGGATTTAGGCACAGAGAGCTGTAGCTCAGGGTCAGCTCTGTGGCACAGATGATAACTGGAAGGATCTTGCTCTGCAGTTCATGTGTCCTGTGGGGTCTGGGTGGGTCCCACTTGGGACAGGTTTTGGAGCAGTAGTGTTGGTCTCACCAGTGACCTTATGTGTGTTAGCACTCCTAGGAAACCAACCTTCTCAAGTCAGGATTTGGGTGTGAAGAGGGTTTATGTATTTTTAATTAGGCATGAGGGTTGTAATCATCTATGAAATGAAATAATAATGAAAATTGCTATCTTTTATATGACAAGGCTCCCCTAAATTTTGTAAAAAGGTAGAATGATCATTCAAAACAAGAGGTTTATTTAAGCATGTAAGGGTCCCAAGCTTTACCAGAAAGACAATAGGAATTCTACACATTTCTTCATGTCTATTGTCAAAGTTGAGTCATGAGCATTTGACTTCATGTCTATATATAAAACTTTATAAGAAGTTTGAATGAATCATTTGTTGTTCTTTTGTTGCAAATTGCACCATCATGAGTTAAATTTTCTTGTTTGTAGTTTCAGAAAAGTTTGTGTTTTAGTTTATACATCCCAGACTTTGTGCAGGAATTTTGTACAATACTACTTTATTAATTCTGAAACTTTCATATACTGTATGTTGATCATATTTACTTTTTCTACCAACTCCTCCCAAATCTACCACCATTGTCTTATTCTCTTTACATACTGGTATTATTTTGGTTTTGCTTTTGTTCTAAATGAAGTCCAATGTGTGTTTCCCAAGTACTCTTGATCATAGGCCTTCCATGAAACCTGGTTTACTTATCATGGGTTACACACTTTAAGAAATCTATTTTCTCCCTCCTAACAATGGTCAATATTAATGACTATTTGGCTATAGGTGGAACTATGTGGTCACTTCCTACCCCTCATTGGGATTTTGTCTACATTGAGCTTGCATGGCACTATAGCATGAATCCATAGAAATAAATATTTTTCAAACTATTTTCTATATTTTATGTTCACAATAATTTTAGAAATAGTCACTTAGTCCAAATGCAAAGTCAAAGTTTATCATTTGAATTTATAGGTTACATTTAATTACCAATTTATGTTTATAGTGTGGGAAAAGGTGAAAAGTATAGCATTAAAGCTTCATCATACTGAAAAGGCCAAATACCTGTACACAGATAAGGGCTAGATGTCAAAACCTGAGATATTTATGAACAACTGGATATAAATATTAGAGAAGATTAAAGAAGGTTCTACTAAGATTATCCTACTTATATGTTGAGATCTACACATATGAAATGTATTTCATATATCTATGTCAATGAGTTCATAGTTTAAATATGTATATAATTTACTTCAGTTAAATGCAATATTAGGTATTGTGAAAGATTTATTCAAAGATAATATATGTACTTTTTATGTTGGAGAAGAAAACATAACAAATAGCAAGCCATGTTATTATCTAGTTTGAATTTGGAGTTCATAGATTTGGGGCAGAAAGAATTGAGAGGAACTCCTTGACTTAGAAGCCCATCTATACCACAACTGTCTGGTCAAATAATATGTTTTGAGAAGAAAGTCTCCAACTGATGAGAGCCAAGGCACCAAGCCAAACAGCCAGATTCAACTTTTTCTCTGTGCTACTTTCTATTGGTCAGTATTACACAAACCTAGTTACAAGGCTCCCAAAACATCAGAAAAAACTACTGGAAGCAACAGATTCAGGAGCCCCCTGAATCAGCCAGCCTTGGATAGATACAGGGACCCCCTGAATCAACCAGCCCTAGATAAAAACAAAAAAAGGTCATGGATGACTACTGGACGCAACAGATGCAGGGACCCCCCTGAATCAGCCAGGCCTGGATAAAAACAAAAAAAGGTCATGGATGAATTTAAGAATGCTAAAGCAAACTCTGGATCCAGATGGACTTCTGTCAGTGTGTACTAAGGAGAATAGCACAGTGTTTAATCTGCAAGGCCCGTGCCAGCAAGAGTCAGCACACTGATGCTAAAATTCATTTAGATATGTGCAATGATGAGTTTTTGTCCTGTCACAAGAGCAAATCTGATTTTTAACAGATTGTTAGGCATTTGCCCAGGGGAAACCAGCAACATAAATTAAATTCTAGGATCATAGCACATCTGGGTTTTAGTATTAAGTATGGGGATCCTGGGATCTTGACCTGAGCTAAGCTGCTGAAATCATGATCATCAGAGGGAATGGAAGAAGCACTGAGAAGTAATCAAGACTAAAGAAATGACTCTCTAGTTTCATGAGAATTCACAAAGGGGGCAACTAATGAATACTGAAATACTTATAATGAAAGTATAAGAAAGTCTTCTGTTATAGTGAAACAGATTTTAATACAGTTGAGGTTATTAAAGGCCTTAGGAAATTATGATTAAATAGGCCATATAGAATATAGACACAGGAAAATTACCATATCTTAAATATCTATCAAGGACTTAGGTGAATGTCTTTGTACAAAAGATTGAAAGAAACTCAGGAAGTCAATAGAAAGAAATCAAGGATTCATATTGAGATTGCAGATTTTCATGAGTAATTATCTGGAAGAAAAAATTAGGAAGCACACTGGACAAATATAAAGGTGTTTTTAGTGTATCATTACTCATAGGTAAGCAGCTGGTAGTAATTACGCTACTAGTACTCAGGGTGTAAAGTCTAAGCATGTCTCTATGTTTTCTATTGGACAGAATCCTACAACATATATTGATCTGGCACACATTATAGATTTCACTGAAGTTGCCTCTGTCTAGTATAGTGGTTCTCAATCGTGAGTTATTTGGGAGACAAATGACTGGTGCATATCAGATAAACTATATATCAGATATTTACATTGAGATTCATAATAGTAGCAACATTACAGTTATGAAGTACCTAGAAAAAATAGTCATCACAACATGAGGACCTATTTTTAAGGGTCACAGTACAAGAAGGTTGAGAACGAGTGCTCTAGTATAACATGCCAGCTCACCACTAGGATAGTTATAATAGTTTAGTAATTGTACTGCTTCAATGTGCCAGGGATCTGTCCTCTGTTTGCCCATGGCCATCATTTGCAGCTTGGTTGGGAGACATCCAGTTCTCTGATCTCATACCCATGTCTGCTCTCTGGCCACTTCTGTCATCAATTCTTTCAGTTTAGTTTTACTACAAAGCCTCCTCTGAGACAGCAATTAGTGTGTCCAATACCCATTGGAGATATTCTTGATATCAAATCCTGTGGAGAAGGAATGGATTCAGGATTAGTAAATGATAATTTGAAGATGTCTTGATTAGGGTTGGCACAATTCCATGTTTATTTGCTCTTACTTATCAATTACTGAAGACAGATTGCTCGTGTAAATACTCATACTCTTGTGCTATGCTGTTTCAGCTTACACAAGTTCTTTGACAAGCAAAAATGTTATTGTAATAGCATTTCTAAATAAGAGTGATAAATTCATTTTTCCAAATGTTATGTCTTAGATATCTTAGTAGATAATAATATTTCCTCATGAGCGTAGGTTCCCAGATGAAAAAGTTACAATGACAGAGATAGCAATGCTCTGAACACCCACTGTATTATTCTCTATGAATTCCCTTAGAGGTGAATGACATGAAATAGTTAGCACATGCACGATAGATATCCTACTATGCTACCAGTATCTATTTATCTATCTAACCTATTATTTCGTCAAGAGAGGGCACTCGTTTGAAAACACTCATCCCAAATGTGTAACTTCTTTCTTTAATGTTTCCCACACCTTCTTCACCTTTACTTTTCTTTCCTTCTTCACTTCCATTATTTCTCCCTGAGTCTCTCTCTTTCTATCTTTATTTACTTTTGAAGCACTTGTAGGAAGAAAAAACAGCCCAAACATTTATAAAATCACCTGGCTCTTATACATCCACAGCTTATCATATCATTCTATAAAAAGTATCTCAAAAATTTTACAAAGAACATTACACTGAGACTGTGACAAAATAAGTAAAAACTAGGACATTTCATCATTTTTTTGAAATAGAAATTTTCAAAAAGAAAAAAGTCACTGGTATGCCTAGTAAACAAACAAACAAGCAAACAATCCAATGAACAACAAAAAAAAAATTTTTCTTTCTTGTTGTAATTGCCAATTAATCTCTACTCAAACTGACCCCCGGTGGTGGTGGCAGGAGCTCCTCACCACCTGCCCCAACGTTCTAGGTTCTCAAATGAAAGACACACACACACACACACACACACACACACACACACACACACACACACAGCGCCTAATATAAGCCTTATACAGCTCAATGGCTGGGCCACTCCCTGACCTCCATGTGGCTAACATCTCCTCACTGATACTTCTGAGTTGTTACTTACTAAAATCAATATTACATCTTTGCTGCCCTAGACCAAATGGGGGGAGGCTGGGGCTGCTCTTCCCCAGCTCTTATACGGTTGGTATGCTCTCTCTATTGTATGTCTCAGGCCTGAACATTACTCCTTTCTCAAATGGTGGTTCTCTTTCCTTCCTCCTCCCTCAGTCTCTTGCCTGGGCATTCTAAAGTCCCACTGCTTTCTCCCTGTTCAGCTGTTGATTGCCAGCAATTTTGTTTAGCAATCAAAACCAACTGGGAGCAGGGTCCCTCAGCATCTTACATGCAGACATGTGGACTTCTATGTAATTTTGGGGACCTAACAAACCTAAGAAACATTAGACCAAAATCACAACACTGTTCTGCCCTAAAGGACTGGATGTGTGTGTGTATGTGTGTGTGTGTGTGTGTGTGTGTGTGTGTGTGTGTTTGTCAAGTGTTTCATCATTTTGTAGTCTACTCTGTGAGTGTATGAGCCGCATGAAAATGCATTATCACGTATCTACCTTCTTTCTGAAACATATCTACTCATTTCTTTCAGTCTTCCCTTTCAACATCCACTGGATAGAGTTATAAACCCAGCAACAAATATTTCCTATCACCCTCTTATGTAAATAAAGCAGGGACCCCCATGGTCTATCACTCATGATCTATAAGTTTCTTCATTGTGCTGATTTACAAACAAACTTGTATTGGCATCTTCTTGAAAGTTTGCAGCAAAGTGAATTGTCAATGGATAGATTGCTAATGTTCACTAATTATAAAAGTTTAAGTGAAACCATGATCCTGGAAGAAGAAGCATTTTCACACAATGGAAATATCACTAAAGTTATACTCAGAAAATCCTACTGAATAATATTTATCTCATCTGCATTCACTCAGATACATTTGTCAAATGTCAATTTTCTCTAGTCATAGTTCTACTATCCATTACAAGTCACAGTGTGATTTGTTGGATTAATATTGTGCACATCACCATTCAGTTACCAAATAGTCATTGTCACAGCCCAATACTATTCTAAACACTTGATAAAAAACCTACAGACAAACACACAGATTTATTTTTGAGAACAAAGTCTAACATGTGATGTGGAATATTATTGAAATAATCACAAATGACACTTTTAGCAAGTAAGGAAATAAGGAGCACACATAATGGGAGAACTCTTCTTTATTATAGAAATTTAAGTTGGAAAAGTCTGATCAGATATCCTATGGACAGTTCCAAACAAGTTATGTAGGAAAGCAACACAGTAATGATGTGTGAAAATTATATGTTGGGAGAAAGACAAAGGAAGATAGCTGCTAAAGTTGTGAAAGTAAGAAGATGGGAGAAGGCTTGGAGGTTAAGAGCACTGACTGTTCTTCCTGGGATCCCAGTTCAGTGTCCAGCACCCACATTTAAGCTAAGATGATTGGGTGGCTCACAATCATCTGTACCTTCAGTTCCAGGATATCTGATATTCTCGTGTGGCCTATTCTTCCACAGAACACATGTAGTGCATATACACACATGCAGGGAAACGTGCCTCATCATTCCTTTTATAAAAGAAGTTATGATTCAAGATGACACCTACAATTTCAACAGGTAAGGCTTGAAGATGCAGATTATATAATTTGCAACTAAAGGTTCCTAGGAGTTTCTAGATTCCTTACTATGTATCATTTTATTATTTATTGACTCTCCTCTCTCTATGCTAAGATGCACAATCATGGAATTGTTCCCATATCCAGTAAGTAGGTCTTTAGTTCCTCTTAGGATGTTTGTTAGATTCACAAATCTATTTAAGTAGCTACACAATTCCTTCTTCTGAACATCTAGAATGTTTGAAGTAGATTAGATATTGAAGTAACAGAGTTACATACAGACAAGACTGCATTCTGGTGTTTTCCATAAGCATTCTATAACCCTATCTCAGAATGCAGGTTTTGCTAATATCTGTCAGATATTTGTACTATGATAATTTTGCTCCAGATCATTAGAGGGCAGCTTAGAAATTTGTCCACATTCCCTGCTTGTGTCTTCACTGCTATAGACATACTTTGCATGTAAGAAGGAAGGCATTGTGCTAGATTTGGCTTCTGTTACTTCCATCTTTCAAGCAATTCCATTATCTTCTATTTCATTAAATTATACATTTTTAATGCACTAATTGAAATAGTACTTATATTATTAAAAATAATCCCCTTTATATGCCTTAAGATAATCAAATCTTATTGTTTATAATCTCTTACATTTGTTTTGCTATCTCTAGATGGGTTAGTGATTCTTAAATATGGGGGAGGATACACACACACACACACACACACACACACACACACACAGAGAGAGAGAGAGAGAGAGAGAGAGATGCATGTTATATGTTTATGTATGTGCATGTGTGTGTGTGCATGCATGCATGCAAAAACTTGTCATTAACTGTCCAGGGGCTTTCAAATTCCTTTCTAATTCAGATTTTATGATTTTATGATACTAAACTAGGAATATATGGTAGATTACATATTAGAATATACAAGTATTAATTTCCTGTGATCCATGGACCAATTTTTCAGTTTCTTTTTCACAGCTTTTGTTTTGGAAAAGTCAGACTCAGATCATTTCTCATGAATTTTGAAATGTCTAACAGAAAATTGTTCCAAATTTACTAGTCTTTGTATCATTTTGATGCTGTAAGCATTCATCTTAACACAGTTTCATCGAGGTATGGTCACAGAATTACAGAGAAGCCAAGAAGTTGGGGCAACATAAAGAGGTAAAATCATTTAAACAATATTCAGAAATTGGAGTACTTTGTTTCTGAAATGCATGTGTTTCTTAATCTGGCTCCTATGAAGAAGTTGTTGCCTAAATGTAATGTGTCTTCTGATGTCAGTGACTGTCTCTACTAAAATCTGGAAAATGGTATATTTGGAAATGTTTTCAAAGTAAAATTCCAATTCTGTCTGGAAAGCATCTTAGAAACCCTAGGGACAAGATTTCTCACTCCAGTCCTGGTGTGCCTTCTCAGAGTCTCTCTTTCCAACTCTTTTCATACTATCTTGCCTTCCTGGTCCTGCCTTCATGATTTGTTATTCCTTCTACAGACTCTTTTCATTATGTGAGGATTGTTCTCTTTTCCCCTTTTATTTAGTTTCTATTAATTCAGGATCCAGTCTAACAGCTGAATATATAATTTCCTACCAGTATTAAAGAAGCTAGTTTAATACTTCAATCAAAATTCTTCTTTGAACCAATGCAAATTAAAGATAAGTAATGTCAGCCTTCAATAATTAATTAAAAGAAGATATTAAAGACCAAAGATTTAATGCTAGAGCCCATGAAACCAAAGTAAACCTTAATTCATGGGATGGGATGACTGTCAAGTAACTAATCACCTTTCTTGCAAAACAGACTCTTGCAAAACAGATTTCCAATAAATCAGTTCTGAATCTAAACAGAGACCTTCCTAGGCTTGAATCACTCAGAGGAGAACCCTGCAGAAATCAGTATTTGAAGAGAAGTGTTTGAGAGGCTAGGAGAAAGTTTCTACATTTGTTAATTTTCCCTACTATATTGAGGAAAGATGAGATGATTCTGGCTAAGAAAAACAAAGTCTATTTTTTAATTGCTCAAATTAAATGTACTTCCCCCAACATCTTAAGAAAAGCATCTTTCCACACAAAATAATGGATGTAAATAATTCACATAATATATAGAATCTTTTGTTTTTTTTCTGAAACTCTATTTCAGTTAAGACACTTGGTGTGTCAACAAACTCACACCAACTACTTATAAACTCATATAATCATAAATATGAAGATAAAACTTTTTAAAAACTCAGTAGATCAGTGATGGTAGGGTGGAACAATAGAAGAGAAAGAAGGAAAAACTGTGGAGTCTGTTTTGTGTGGGCAAAGTTCTCCTGAGCATGTGGCCTACCTGGGACTCTTAATATTCTGTGTTACACTATTAGGAAAAAACTGGTTTGCCCTTCCCCAGCAGGTATCAATTGCAATGGCTATTTGGTTTTGGAAGGGACTTTGCCTGTTTTTCTCTCTCCATAGTGGATTTTTTTCTGGCCTGAATTCTCACAAGTAATTTGCTGTGGCAGTCTCTGTGAGTTCATATGTGTAGCAGCCCTGTTGCACCAGAAAAATGTTTCCTTGGAGTCACATAATACCTGTCTCTTACAATCTTTTCAACCCCTTTCCACTTAGATCCCCTAGTCTTGATCAATCCATTTAGAGATAAGTGCTCCAAGGTCTTTTCACTATCTACACTTTGTTGAGTTGTTGGTCTCCTTGTTAAGTACTGCATATTATAAGAAGAACCTTCTTTGATGATGGTAGATCAATGCACTGATCTACCATGTACAGACATATGTGATTAGGGTCATTTTATTGCTGATTCTTTAGCAGAAAATAGTCATGGGTTTTACTTTAGGGTCCATGTCCTATCAAGCCTCAGAGTCTTAGCCTCATTAATAGCATCAGGTTTAAGTTTCTTCTATAGAGTGGGACTTAAGGCCAAATATTTAAAGGTATTTGGTTATACCCATAACCTTTATGCCACTATTGTATCAGTATATCTTGTGGTTGGGTCACTGTTGTAGGTCTCGCAGTTCATAAGCAGATGAGACTGATGACTAGCCTTCTCCTATGGCAGCATGTATATTGCTTTCCCATACTGTAAATGCTACTCAGTAGGGTTAAATGTTCTAGTTGGGCAAATTTCTCTGTTTGATAACATTTAAGTAAGTGGTGTTTTTTGCAGTAGGAGCTTAGCATAAGGTTGTAGAGGGCAAAGAAAAAACATTGACAATAGACTGTAATGTTTTGAGGAGACTGTGGTTCCCTTCTGACCAACAACTCCCAAGATATAGCCCACTCCTGGTATTTGTAGCTTCACCACATAACATAAGATGTTTAGGTGGGACAATTTCTTCCCTACTATATGTAAATTTCACTTAAATTTATCTTAAATGATTTCAGAAGGTTCTAGAATAATAGCTTGTCATGTGGCTTTTCAAAAGGCCTTTATTGTTAGTTATTCTCTCCATATTCCCTCCTTTACCCTGGCCCCTTCCCTGTCCCTTATGCGATACCTAAGCTCTATAGATCGTTGATATATGACATGTATCTAAAATTTAAAAAACAATGCACTTATAAGAAAAAACACATTATGTTTGACTTTTCAGGCTTCAATAATTTCAGTCAGGATACTAGTTTTGAGTTCCTGTATCTAGTTACATGTATACTTTCATTATACATTCACCAGAGGATTAACATCTAAGCAGTTTCCAACTTGTGGATACTTCTGAGTAGAACAGTAATAAACATGGATGACCAAAATCTTGAAAGGTTCTCCATCCCGTTTGTGGGGTATTTCAGCTAATGTCATCCTCGTGGGGTCCTGGGAGGATCTTGATTACCTGACATCTGGGACTTTCTGGTTGTTACTCTTTTCAGTTTCCTGACCCTCTGTACATCTCCATATCCTCCCATACCTAATTCTGCTTCTCTCTTTCCCCTTTCCCTCTGTTCTTCCTCCCAAGTCCCTCCCACTCTACTTCCCTTGATTATTTTGTTTCCCCTTATAAGTAGGACTGAAGCATTACTCTTTAGTCTTCCTTCCTCTTGAGCTTCATGTGGTTCATGAGCTCTATCATAGGTATTTTGCTCTCTTTGACTAATATCCACTTATATGTGAGAACCTACCATGTGTGTTCTTTTGTGACTGAGTTACCTCACTCAGGATGATATTTTCTAGATCCATTCATTTGCCTGTGAATTTCATAAAGTCACTGTTTTTTTTTTTCAATAGCTGACTACTACTCCATCGTGTAAATGTATCACATTTTCTGTAAGCATTCTTTGGTTGAGGGACATCTGGGTTGTTCCCAGCTTCTGACTATTATGAATATGGCTTCTATGAACATAGTGGAGCATGTGTCCTTATTACGTGTTGGAACATCTTCTGGATATGTGCCCAGGAGTGGTATAGCTGGGTCCTCAGTAGCACTATGTCTGATTTTTCCAGGAACTGCCAGACTGACTTCCAGAGTGGCTGTACCAGCTTGCAATCCAACCAGCAATGGAAGAGTGTTCCTCTATCTCCTCATCCTTGTGAGCATCTACTGTCATCTGAGTTTTTGATCTTAGCCAGTTCTGACTGGTTTTAGGTGGGATCCCAGGTCATTTTAATTTGCATTTCTCTGATGACTAAGGATGTTGAACATTTCTTTAGGTGCTTCTCAGCCATTTGAGTTTCCTCAGTTGAGAATTTGTTTAGCTCTGTTCCCCATATTTTGATATGTTTATTTGGTTCTCTGAGGTTTAATATCTTGAGTTCTTTGTATAAATTGGATATTAGCCCTTCATCATATGTCGATTGGTTGCCCTCTGTTTATTCTGGCTAAGGATTTATCTATCATTTTGATTTTCTCAAAGAACCAGCTCCTGGTTTTGTTGATTCATTCTATAGCTCTTTTTGCTTCTACTTCGTTAGTTTCAGCCCTGAGTTTGATTGTTTCCTGCTGTTTACTCCTCTTAGGAGTATTTGCTTCTTTTTGTTCTAGAACTTTCAGATGTGCTCTCAAGCTGCTAGTGTATGTTCTCTCCAGTTTCTTTTTGGAGCAACTCAGAGCTATGATTTTCCTCTTAGCACTGCTTTCATTGTATCTCATAAGTTTGGGTATGCTGTGACTTCATTTTTATTGAATTCTAAAAAGTCTTTAATTTCTTTCTTTATTTCTTCCTTGACTGAGTTATCATTGAGTAGAGCATTGTTGAGCTTCCATGTGTATGTGGGCTTTCTGTTGTTTTTTTGTTGTTATTGAAGATCTGCCTTAATCGGTAGTGATCTGTTAGGAGGCATGACAGTATTTCAATCTTTTTGTATCTGTTGAGGCCTGATTTGTAACCAATTATATGGTCAGTTTTGGAGAAGGTACCATGAGGTGCTGAGAAGAAGGTGTATTCTTTTGTTTTAGGATAAAATATCCTATAGATATCTGTTAAATTCATTGGGTTCTTAACTTCTGTTAGTTTCACTGTGTCTCTGTTTAGTTTCTGTTTCTTTGATCTGTTCATTGATGAGAGTGGGGTGTTGAAGTCTCCCACTATTATTGTGTGAGGTGCAATGTGTGGTTTGAGATTTAGTAAAGTTTCTTTTATGGATGTGGATGCCTTTGCATTTGGAAAATAGATGTTCAGAATTGAGAGTTCACCTTGTAGATTTATGCTTTGATGAGTACGAAATGTCCTTCCACGTCTTTTTTGATAACTTTTGGTTGAAAGTCAATTTTACTTGATATTATAATGGCTAATCCAGCTTGTTTCTTTGGACAATTTGCTTGGAAATTGTTTTCCAGCCTTTTACGTTGAGGTAGTGTCTGTCTTTGTCACTGAGGTGAGTTTCCTGTATGCAGTAAAATGCTGGATCATGTTTATGTATCCAGTCTGTTAGTCTATGTCTTTTTATTGGGGAATTGAGTCCATTGATGTTAACAGATATTAAGGAATAGTGATTGTTGCTTTCAGTTATTTTTGTTGTTAGAGGTGGAATTATGTTTGTGTGTCTATCTTCCTTTGGGTTTGTTGAAAGAAGATTACTTTCTTGCTTTTTCTAGAGTGTCATTTCCCTCCTTGTGTTGGTGTTTTCAATCTATTATTTTTTGTAGGACTAGGTTTGTGCAGAGAGATTGTGTAATTTTGTTTTTGTCATGAAATATCTTAGTTTCTCCATCTATGGTAATTGAGAGTTTTGCTGGGTATATTAGTCGAGGTTGGCATTTGTGTTCTTTTAGGGTCTGTATGACATCTTCCCCAGATCTTCTATCTTTCATAGTCTCTGGTGAGAAGTCTTGTGCCATTATGATAGATTTGCCTTTAAATGTTACTTGACCTTTTTCCCTTACCTCTTTTAATATTCTTTCTTTCTTCTCTGCTTTTAGTGTTTTGACTATTGTGTGCAGGTAGAAAATTTTTTTCTGGTCTGATCTATTTGGAGTTCTATAAGCTTCTTGTATGTTTATGGTCATCTCTTAGATTAGAGAAGTTTTCTTTTATAATTCTGTTGAAGATATTTACTGGCCCTTCAAGTTGGGAGTCTTCGGTCTCTTCTATATCTGTTATCTTTAGTTTTGATCTTCTCATTGTGTCCTGGATTTTCTGGATGTTTTGGGCTAGAAGACTTTTGCATTTTGCATTTTCTTTGACTGTCATGTCAATGTTTTCTATGGTATCTTCTATACTTGAGATTTTCTCTTTTATCTCTTGTATTCTGTTGGTGATGCTTGCATCTATATCTCCTGATCTCTTTGCTAGTTTTCTATCTCCAGAGTTGTCTCCCTTTGTCATTTATTTATCATTTCTATTTCCATTTTTAAATCCTGAATGGTTTTGTTCAATTCCTTCTTCTGTTTGGTTGTGTTTTACTGTAATTCTTTAAGGGATTTTTGTATTTCCTCTTTAAGAGCTTCTACCTGTTTACTTGTGTTCTCCTGTATTTCTTTAATGGACTTATTTATGTCCTTCTTAATGTCCTCTATCATCATCATCATCAAGTGTGCTTGTCTTAGTTACTCTTCTACTGGTGTTTCAAACCACCATGAGCAAGGAAACTTACAAAGCATTGATAGGGGGCTTATGTTTTCAGGGGGTGAGTTCATGAATATCAGGATGGTGAACACTTCAGTAAACAGGCAGGCTGGTACTGGAACAGTAGCTTAGAGTTTACATCTGATTTAAAAGTATGAGAGAGAGACAGAGACAGAGTCAGAGAGACTGAGAGAATTGAGAGTGGGGTGGGCTTTTGAAATTCCAAAACCTACCTCTAGTGATATACCTCCACCTCCTCCAACAAGGCCACATTTCCCAATCCTTCCCAAACAGTTCCACCAACTGCAGACCAAGTATTAAGATATATGAAACTATGGGGCAATTCACATTCAAAACACCCTTGTATTTCTCAGTCATTTTGTCTTTATAGCTAGAAATATGCAACTATGGGAAATTGGAGGACATTTCAGAGGTTGAGAGTCCTTGTTGCTATTTTTGAGGAATCTGAGCTCTAAGACCAGCCCCAGTTAATTTGATGTCTCTGGTGCCTTTGGACATTTATATTCATGCTTGTCTGTCCATATGTAGATGCGCACACACATACGATCCCCCACACCACACACACTACCCCATACCCACACATGCATCCTCATATAACACACAAAGACATTTCACACTACATGTTACTAAAATATAGAAAAAGAATTTTTTTTAAAAAAAAAACTAGAGCAAAATATTTCAAATCAACGTTGAAAAGCAGAAATAAAGTTCTCAATAGATGTGCTTACCATGTTCTTGGAATTCACAGCTTTAAAAAATGAATTCATAGTAAGTAGATGCATGGGCTTAATACAATCTCAACTTGCAAATTTCCCAGTGTACAGTATTGAGTTATAGTAACAGAAAAGTCTGCCACAGAGAGTAGTTGAATTAAAAGCTTGTGGATGTTAATACACCTTTTAAAATGATAAATCAAGTGCTGGAAAAGTCAAACTTAACAATAAAATAAAGTCTTTGATTTCTTGTTTCTGACAAATGACTATTTTTCTATTTCCATTATCTCTTTCAATAGAAATAATCATTTTCAGGAAAGACTTTTTTTTTATGATTATAGTAGTCTCTCTCTCTCCCTCTCTCTCTCTCTCTCTCTCTCTCTCTCCCTCTTCCCCTCTCTCTATCTACCTATCTCTCTGTATGTGTGAGAAGGCATGAATGTGCCATGGGGTACACATGGTAGTTAGATGACATTTAGGAGCTGGGTTTTTCCTTCCACTACTGGCTCCAGGTATTAACTCAGGCCATCAGGCTTAGACAGTTAATGCTTTTACCTGGTGAGCCACCTCACTGGCCTGAAAGCAGCAGGTAAATTTTACAGACCTAGGACTAGAATGGAGGTCTTCCCTCTGCTTCTTTTTTTTTTTTATTAGATATTTTCTTTATTTACATGTAAATTTCTCCCTTCCCAGTTTCCCCTCTAAAAAACAAAGAAACAAACAAAAACAACAAAAACAAACCCCAGCTGCCTCCCCACTCTCCATGCCTGCCACCCCAACCTCTCCTGCTTATAGGCCCTGGAATTCCCCCACACTGGGGCACAGAACCTTCACAGGGCTGAGCTCCTCTCCTCCCATTGATGATCAAATTTGCAATCCTCCACTATATACATGCTGACAGAACAATCAGTCCCACCATGTGCAGACCTTGGTTGGTGGTTGAGACTCTGGGAGCTCTGAGGGTACTAGTTAGTTCATATTGTTGTTCGTCCTAAGGGGCTGCAAACCCCTCAGCTCCATTGATCCTTTCTCTAACTCCTTCACTGGGGACCTTGTGCTAAGTTCAATAGATAGCTGTGAGCCTCTACATCTGTATTAGTCAGGTACTGTAAGAGCCTCTCAGGAGATAACTAACTATATTTAGGCTGGC
>NW_022196894.1:24800915-24834071 GCF_008632895.1 Mastomys coucha | reverse complement strand
CATCTCTTGATTTTTGGTGATAGATGTTCTTAGTGACTCTGACCGGAGTTTGTCCTGTCCCTGCCACCAGGCGGCTCCCCTGCGACTAGTGGGGCCTGTGCCTCCCTGTTGTCTGCTCCAGGCTTAGGAACTCACTGGAGAGAAGATGGCAGCTCTCACTGGAGACTCTGGGTCAAAGCGGTTCCTGAAGGCAGAACTGCCTCGTGCAAGGGAGGGGCAGCTAAGGTCGCTGATCCACCTCTGCCACTTGGAAGCTGAGAGGATTCTGTCCCTGCCACCCGGCGGCTCCCCTACGACTCGTGGGGCCTGTGCCTCTCTGTTGTCTACTCCTGGCTTAGGAACTCCCTGGAGAGAAGATGGCGTCTCTCACTGGAGACTCCGGGTCAAAGCGGTTCCTGGAGGCAGACCCTCCTCGTGCAAGGGAGGGGCAGCTAAGGTCGCTTATCCACCTCTCCAGGAAAGACTTTTTTGTTGCCTTTTTTGTGCTGTATTTTATAATTTTTCCTTTTATTGAAAAAGATAATTTTATCTTATATAATGTATCCTGACTATGGTTTCACCTTCCTTCCCCCCCAGGTTTTCCCCACCAGCCCTTCCATCTAGGTTTATACCATTTCTGACTTATTACAAAACAGACACTTATCTAAGGGATAAGAATATAAAAATATAATATCTAACATGCTGGAATAGAAAAAACAAAGAAACAGAAGGAAACATGCCAAAGAAAAGCCACAAGAATCAGAGACCCACTCATTCTCATACTCAGGAATCTCATAGAAACACTAAACTGCAAGTCTTTTACATATGCAAATGACCTGTAGGGCAAATGATAAAAAAGAAAGATATATAAATAAAATTAAATAAAAATGATAGATAAAAAGTCTGATTAATTCTTGTTGTCTACTTTGGGGAATGATTTCATCTTTTTGTTCTAGACCTTTCAAATGTACTATTAAGTTGTTAGTATAAAATATCTCTAGTTTTCATTATTTGAACAGACAAATTTACTTAGTTATTTACTTATTTATTGGTTTTTTAATTAAATTTATTCCCTTTACAACCCAATATCAGCCATTCCTCTTTTCCCACTACCCCCTCATACATGTCATTCCCCATTTCTCCTTCCTCTTTTCTTCACATCAAGTCTCTGTGGGACTAGGCACATCCTCTCCAACTGAGGCCAGACAAGGCTGTTCATTTAGCAGTGTGGGAACAACAGACAGGCAGGCAAAAGGCAAAAGACAAAAGGCAAAAGGCAAAAGGGCAAAGGGCAAAGGGCAAAGGGCAAAGGGTAAAAGGCAAAAGGCAAAAGGCAAAAGGCAAAAGGCTCAGGCACAGTTCCTGCTCCAGTTGTTTGGGGACCCGCATGAAGAGCAAACTGCTCATCTGCTACATATGTGCAGGAGGCCTATGTCCAGCCCATGTTTGCTCTTTGGTTGGTGATTCAGTCTCTAAGAGCCCCCAAGTATCCACATTAGTTGATTCTGTTCATTTTCCTGTGGAGTTCTTGTCCTCTTTGAGTCTTTCAATCTTTCTTTCATCTCTTCCACAAGACTCCCTGAGCTCCATCTAATGTTCCTGGTATTTTTATTGCTAATCAAATCCAGCTTTAATCTGTGGTTGTCAGATGGGATGCAGGGTAGTAATTCAGTTTTGATTTTTGGTTTGTTTGTCTTGTTTTGTTTTGTTTTTATCTATTGAGACTTAACTTGTGTCTAAGTATGTGGTCAATTTTGAAGCAATTTCCATTAATATGTTGTATCCTTCCATATTTCCATATCTCTTCTGATCAGTTTTGATTTGAAGTGTATTTCCTCAGATATTAAAAATGGCTACACTAAGTGGCTTCTTAGTTTTATTTGCTTGGAATATTTTTTTTTACTCTGAGGTGATGATGTGTATCCTTGATATTAAGATATGTTACTCTGATGCAGCAAAGGGTGAGTCTTATTTTCCCATCCATTCTGTTAGTCTGTATTTTTGTTTTTGTTTTTGTTTTATTGAGGAGTTGAGAGGTGCTAAGAGATATGAAAGAGCGGTGTTTTTTGATTATTTTGTTGTCATTGTGGTGGTGGAGGTGGTGTGTGTGTGTATGTGTGTGTGTGTGTTTCCCTCTCTTGATTAATGGTCTAGTCTGGGATTATTTATTCTTTTGTTTTCTTGGATAGGGTTTCTCGGTAGAGCCTTTGCAGTCCTGGAACTTGCACTGTAGACCAGGCTAACCTCAAGCTTATATGTATCTCCTTGCCTCTGCCTCCCAAGTGCTGGGATTAAAAGCATGCATCACCACTGCCCGATGTGTCACATATTTAAAACAATTATTTTATTTTTAATGATGTCTGGGAAGATTGTGGTGGTGGTCAGATTAATGCAGTACCTAAATAATCCACACGATGGCAACAGATCCCAAAGAATAGGAGTTGCAGGCTGTAATGAACCAATTCTCCTGGGTTATAAGAGCTAGAGCATTCTACAAAAGCATTATTGTGGTTTTACTTATTTGAACCATCTGTTCAGATCACGTAGGTCACGCTGTCACTTGGTAAAGAGATTCCTGCCTTCTGACAGTTAAAGATGTAAATTTAAGGTAATGATGAATCTTTTCTTCCAAGACTACAATATTGATATACTGTAAACTGTTTTCTGATCATAAGGTCCAAAATTTGTTAAGGTTTGAAGGGATCTTAGAAATGATCTAATCTGAAAGACATAGGTGCAATTCTTTTCCTGTACAAGACATATAGGGCTTTGGATAATAAACAGGACTGTGTGTATGATATATTGTATTATCTGTTACTATAAACTTTCTTTTTTTCTTCTTGAGAAAATTACCCTAGGGTTTTAATATGTTTTCAGAGCTATGGATAACTTTCTTAGGAAAATATACTAAAAACTAGAATCTATCCAGTGAATCTAAGTATTCTTATACATCAATGACACAACTAAAACTTAATTATCATTTTATATCATTTCCATTAAAAAAGTGAAATTTTAACTTACTTACTCTATTTATTTATGGCACTGTCTACCAAAATCCAGGGCCTCACACATGGC
Source organism: Mastomys coucha (assembly GCF_008632895.1). Taxonomy (NCBI): domain Eukaryota; kingdom Metazoa; phylum Chordata; class Mammalia; order Rodentia; family Muridae; genus Mastomys; species Mastomys coucha. The sequence goes on along the minus strand of NW_022196894.1, from coordinate 24,831,017 downwards.
AGAGAAGTACTCTAATGACAAGCTCCTTACACTGCTACATTTTAGGATTTTTAAGACAGGGTCTCATCAAATGATACACACAGTCTTTGGCCTTGCAATTCCTCGCCTCAACTTCTCCCATTCCATTAAGCCTGGCTTTATATTTACTCTGCTGTTCCAAAAAATTGGTTAACCTTAGAAAAATTGAATGATGGTTATAGAGATTAGGGGAGTGAAGAATCATATATCTTCGTTGCAGAATATTCAGTACAGAAAATATAGCTTGGCACATACTGAACACAAGTATTTGTGTAGTGAATCAATCAATAGCATTGACTGTACTGGTGCCTTATACTGCTGCTGTTGGTTTTCTATGAACTAAGATGTATATTTCAACCACATGATGGAGCCATTTCACAGTTATTCAAGAAAAGGAACTAAAGAGAACACCAACTAACACAATGTTTTTCCTTGTAAAATGATTGATTAAGTCTAGGACTGCTAATCCAATTTTCAGATAACACACCTGACAAATGTCACTTTCAATCCCATGTCTTAGGTAAAATTGCCACCAATATGGAATTGCTGATGAAGGGCTAGGGTGAGCATTTCTTATGTTGGTGGAATATGGAAAAAGAATGGAGAATGTGTTCATCCAAATCAGATGATGGTAGTTGGTGGTAGGTAGACAGCACACTGAAACACTCTTTTGGTCACTCAGCACACTGACTCCTGATGTGGTGCATCTGCTGTATAGATGCTGAACTGCATGTGGCTACAAATGTCTCTGAGGAAGGAGCAGTCAGAAACAGTAGTTATCCACATTTTTACATTTTCTCGTATTGTGGTTAAGCCAATGAACAGGGACTAATGAAAGACAGCTTAGCCTGAATGAGGTTTAGTGTTAATATGTTGGGGAAGGAAGTTATGAATGTCACTTTTTCCCTTCTCAGAGCAGACGATTCTTATTTACTTTGTCTTTCACCTTCTTATCCCTATCCACTATCCTTACAGAGTTGATTTTCTATCTCAAAAATTCGGATAACCTGCTTTCCCACCCACAAACACAACTGGAGTAGGGACTGTCCTCAAATCTGATGCCCCTAACTGGGCTGCCTAATCTGGCCTCAGTGGGAAAGAAAGGATGCAGCTAGTACAGGATGGATGGGATTAAGGGGAGGCCTTCCCTTCTCAAAGGAGAAGGGGGTAATAGGAAGAAGGAGGGTGTGAGTGAGGGACTGGGTGGAGAGGAAGGAGGGGGCTGCAATCTGGATGTAAAGTGAATAAATAAACAAATAAAGAAAAAATGATTTGGCCCCAAAAAGAAAAAATATGTATTACTAACCATTAAAATATTTCTTCCTTATGAAAAGTACTTCCGTTTAGGTGAAATCAACTTGCTATATATTATTACTAGAAGGGTTTAGGATAGCATATTTGCTTGGTTTATAGTTCCAGGAACAATCTTTGAGCAATAATAAGAACAAACAAACAATCAAACAATAACAACAATAAAAAATATAGCAGTAGGCTGGTCACTAAGAAAGTCTGATCATCCAGAAGACACCTGGATGCACAAACCTGATGTACAATGGGGACAGAAATTTGGGGTTTGGGACAGTAAACATAAAGCAGGAATGAATCTCAATAAGTGCTAAGTTCAGATATGGCCAATTAATATACGTACCATCTGCCTAGTGATGCCATGGTGTTTTTTTAAATTGGATAAACAGTTTGCTGGGTGAGTATCTTTGCTAGCCTTTAGAAGCACTGAGTTCCCTGCCTAAATCTATTCATGATGACTCTATTACACATTGTAGGCTGGCAAACATTTATTTTGTAACCAAACTGATTATTTTACTCTCTGATTGTATTTTTCTCTGGGCTTTTAAGGACATACAGACAGCCAACATTAACTTTTCTATTATTAAGATCAGTCAAAGCTCTCTAGGCTTTTCCTTTAGGGACTCACCTCAGAGTAATCTCTTGGCTTTTACAATTGAGTCATGTGATGAGGTAGTTCAGGGTCAAGGGCTATGTGGATTGCCTTGAAAATCTTGAGTCCATTTTCTTCTGTAATAATTTTCCTTTTGAAGAATCTCCACTGATTAGTCCAGTGTCTGTTGTTCCATGGCATCTGTGCTTAACAGCAGGCCATTTTTTCTGAGCTGTAGGAGCCTTTCATAGGTATCTTGTAATCACCTGATAGTATGGGATCAAGCTCCTCAGACTTCGTTGTAAGGAATCAAATGTTGGCTGAAGTCTAGCCCCATTATACTCAATGACTTGGACCTCCACCTGTTTTTGCTGAAGACACAAATGATTTGTAACATATTAAACAACAAATATTTTCATTGTTTTGAAACGCTTAATAGAAATTTAACAAAATAAATTTTTGTTGAAATGTAGGACAGCAGATTGAATAAAAGTGAGCCCCGTTCCCTGCAGGCTCCCATATATGAATGTCTAGTTACCAGAGAGTGGAAATGATTAGAAAAGATTAAGAGATATAGTCTTCTTGGAGTAGATGTGGTCTGGAAGGAGATGTGTGACCAGGGGTAAGCAGGCATTGAGGTTTCAATAGGCCATACCAGGCCAATATCTGACCCTAACTGCTACCTGTGGATCAGAATGTAGCTCTTAGCTACTGCTCCAGCATCACACCTACCTGCTACCATGCTCCAACCATACTGATCATGGACTCAACCTCTAGAAGTAAAAGCTCTCTCAATACAGCCTCTCTAATAGAACTCTGTATGTAAGTTATATACATATAGTAAGTTCTCTCTCTATAATGCTCTATATAAACTCTATATAAACTCTAAGTACTTTCCTGATAAAAGTTGCCCTGATCATGGTTGCCTGATCATAGTGATCAAACAGGAGACAAGACATCTGGGTTTTGTTAAAAATAAAAAAAAAAAAACTGAAATAATATTATGTGACTTCTTAGGGGGTATGAACAAATGTATACTGTTTAGATAAGGCAGCAATGAAATTCAAATAAACAAATCTACCTAAGTTCAACCTGGATTTTCCTTTTTCTACTAAAGACCAGATCTGAGGAATATCTTCTATCACTTCTATTCTATTCCCTCTCTCCCCACTCTCTGATTCTTATTGTGGTTTCCATTGGTGGGACCTCCAGATCTGAATTCCATCCTCCTTACCTTTTCTCCCTTCACCCAGCTATAAGAACAGAAGTTAGAACATTATACAATACTCTCTCTCTTTTAAGTAATTTTCCCACTGAACCAGAAATACAGCCCTGTCTGTATTTTTCATTTCTGTTGTTGTCCTTTCCTTACATAGGCAAGCTCCAATGAGCAGCCATCTCAGTCTACATAGCATATAGTATTCAACATAAAAGTGGCATGCCACTTTAGCAATCTTATTGCATATGGTCTAATCCCAGAGACTATAGTTTTTTTTTTTTATTATCTATTTTCAGTGCTATGAGGTATCCACCAGAGATGACCACACAAACACAGGTTTTAGGCCAATAGAACATCTTTATTAGCCATCAGGCAACTACACTGAATGTTGGAACCTGAGTACAGTCCCAAAATCATTCTCGAGGGGCATTTAAACATGCAAAAGCACATGAACAAGCACAACAAAAATGAAAAACAAAAAGTCCACATCCTGGGTTGGTAAGAAGAGTTAATCAGAAACATAACTACAGAAGCTAAAAATCCATGGTTAGCACATTTAGGGATTTTCCTAGGACTATGGACTTTGATAGATTACATTCTTTTTTTCATTTTAGCAGGTAGCACACAAGGTTAGATCACAAGGCTTGAATGGTACTTCCATCATGGTATTAGTTGTGCTAAGGTCTGGGGACCTATTATTTCTGAGTATTGGCATCTTCACAATAAAGTTTCCTTCATCAAAGATGCATGGCATTTTGTATCCTATGAAGATAATAAAAGAAGCAATTCTATAAGCGATAGTAGGAAAATGGTCAGACAAGGAGATAGAAGTGAGGACTATTTCTGCTGTAGAAAGAAATTTGATTAATTATAATGCTTATAAAATGATGCTTTTGTTTTCAGTGTCTGAAGACCAAATTTACATTACTTCTTTACAATATATTTCTTTTTTTAATTTATTTTTTATTAGGTATTTTATTTATTTACATGACATAGTATATCTCCTTTCCCACTTTCCCCTCTGGAAAAAAAAATAAAAGAGACAAAAACAAAAACAAAGACCTTGTTCCTCCCCCACTCCCCCTGCTCACCAATCTACCCTTTCCTGTTTCCTGGCCCTGGCATTCCCCTACACTGGGGCATAGAACCTTCACAGGGACAAGGCCCTCTCTTCCCATTGATGACTGACTTGGACATCCTCTACTACATATGCTGCTGGAGCTATTAGTCCCACCATGTGTACTCTTTGGTTGGTGGTTGAGTCCCTGGGAGCTCTGAAGGTACTAGTCAGTTTATATTGTTGTTTGTCCTAAGGGGCTGCAAACCCTTCAGCTTGAGTCCTTTCTCTAGTTCCTTCATTGGGGACCCTGTAATCAGTCCAATGGATGCCTGTGAGCCTCTACTTCTGTATTAGTCAGGTACTATCAGAGCCTCTCAAGAGACAGCTATATCAGGCTCCTGTCATCCAGCACTTGCTGGCATCCACAATAGTGTCTGGATTTGATGACTGAATATGGGAAGGATTCCCAGGTGGAACAGTCTCTGGATTGTCCTTCCTTCAGTCTTTGCTCCATAGTTTGTCTCTACAACTCCTTCCATGGGTATTTTGTTCCCCATTTTAAGAAGGAATGAAGTACCCACACTTTGGTCTTCCTTATTCTTGAGTTCCTTGTGGCTTGTGGGTTGTTCTTCCTGTATTCCTAACTTCTGGGCTAGTAACCACTTATCAGAGAGTTCATACCATGTGTGTTCTTTTGTGATTGGGTTACCTCACTCAGGATGATATTCTCCAGACCCATCCATTTCCCTAAGAATTTCATAAATTCATTGTTTTTAATAGCTGATTAGTACTCCATTGTGTAGATGTACGACATTTTCTATATCCATTCCTCTGTTGATGGACATCTGGTTTGGTTCCAGTTTCTGGCTATTATACATACAGGCTGCTATGAACATAATGGAGCATATGTCCTTATTACATGTTGGAGTATCTTCTGGATATATGCTCAGCAATGGTATAGCTGGGTCCTCAACAGTGCATCTGAAGGGATAAAAGTGGCCAGTCACAATAGCAAGGAATCTTGTGGCTCTAATTTTGAATGAAGCATCTGTAAAGAACTTGGTCTCAGTTGTCTACAAGGGACTGGAGGAACAAGTTTCCCACAGTGTGTCTTGGTCTTTAAAAAAAAGAAAATACTCTTGATGGTGTGTTCCCAGGGAACTCAAGATGCAACTTTTAAAAGGGGATCCTTCCTTTTTGTAGAATCCACTGGTTTGTGGCCAAAGATTAAATAATTGGAAAAGGAAGGAGCCAGTAATGTGATGGGGCTGGGAAATCCTCAGATGGACATCTGTCTTGGGAAGGCTGGGAGGAGGAAAAGGGAAATGAATTCAGGACAGCAACTGTTAGGAACCAACTCCTAGCAGAACGTGGCTATTGTTTCTTCAGCTGTTTTGGGCCATTTACTTACAGGTGGTACTTTTCCACCCTGATGAGAATCTTGTTTTCCTAGCATGATGTTTTTGTAAGAAGCCCCCCATAGCTGGCCGAACTCTGATAACATCTTGTTTTTCTCAAACACATCCTGGACTTGTGCTTACGTGTCTCCAGCTGCACTCCCCAGCTTGGGATTATATACCTGTACTGGCTGGTTTTGTGTGCCAACTTGACACAGGCCAACTTGACACAGAGAAGGGAGTTTCAGTTGGGGAATTGCCTCCATGAGATCCAGCTGTGGAGCATTTTCTCAATTAGTGATCAAGTGGGTAGGGCCCCTTGTGGGTGGTGTCATCCTTGGGCTGGAAGTCTTGGGTTCTATAAGAGAGCTGAGCAAGCCAGGAAAAAGCAAGCTACTAAGAAACATCTCTCATGGCCTCTGAGTCATCTCCTGTTTCCTGACCTGCTTGAGTTCCAGTCCTGACTTCCTCTGGTGATCAACAGCAATGTGGAAGTAAGCTGAATAAACCCATTCCTCCCCAACTTGCTTCTTGGTCATGATGTTTGTGTAGGAATAGAAACCCTGACTAAGACAATACCCATAGATGCCTTTCAATATACAAGACTTGATCAGACAGACTGTCTTGTCTCTATTCTTATCTTTTGCCTCTCCCATCCCCACTCTCTACCTTACAGACCCCATTGACTGATCCACTGACTGGGTCACCTGGCGCCCAATGTGGGGCAGTGAGAGTGAGAGACCCCATGAGAGATGTTACTGGAAGAACATTGACTGAAAATTCAAAAGTGAAACCAAGGTGATCACTGCGGGAACCTGTCTTATTGAGACCAGTGAATCATAGTCTCCAATGCTTGAACATACCTGGTTATATTAAACAATTTGTCACAATTGTTTGTCATGTATTGCCTTTTGCTGTTTTAAAAGTCCTAAAGGAAAAGCTTGGTCCTATACAACCTGTTGGCAAGTTTCTCTGTGTGAAACTCATGGTTTTCATTTTCTTTTGACAAGTAGTACTTATTGCTTTGTTGGTTAGTTCAGAAAAGCGAACCTGGGAATGGCAAAGTGCAGAAGCTGTGGCTATAGGTCTGCAGGTTTCATAATCTGCATTGAAATGCTCTTTGCTGCTGTTGCCCATCACTATATGTTCAGATGGCCAAATATTACGATCCTGAATGACCTCCTTTTCTGAGACCTCCTCCATCTGCACCCCCTGGACCACTTGATTGTATCCTAGGAAAGGCTGTCTTGGACCCTATAAAGGAGGAATTGCAGGATAAAATTTTAACCCCAAAATAACAAATATAATTAGAGGAAGCGTATCAGGACTTAATTAATCAGCTACAAGAATTAAAGACTGGGAAAACCTCTCTGGAGGACAAAGCCAACCGAGAAAATTCCCTGTGTCCTCAAGTTCCTAAACGTGGAGTCCAAAAATAGCCCCTACCCTTTGGCTTTAGTTCAGCCACAGATCAACCAGAGAATGAAGAGGCTGAGGCTTTCCCTGTATCAGATACCATAGATGTTCAAGGGGTTGCTTGGAGTTATCACACAGGTTTCAATTTCCAAATCATTAAAGAATTAAAAAATGTAGTGTCACAATATGTCGCCACTGCTCCTTTAAGTTTGCAATCCTGGAATCTGTTGCAGAAGAATGGCTGACTTCCTGGGGATTGGAATTCCCCAGTGAGAGCAGTTTTTAGTGGTGGTGACCATCTTATCTGGAAATCAGGGTGTCATGAGAATTGAATGCTCAGGAAGGCAATGCTTGGTCCTTTGATGCCTTAGTGGGAAAAGGGCAATTCACTTCAAGTGATGACCAGATGTATTATGACCCAGGCTTATTCACTCTAATTTAAAATGCAGCTATGAAGGCTTGGCATAAACTCCCAGTAAAGGGAGACCCTGGTGCATCTTTGACAGCAGTCAGACAGCAGCCCGATGAACAATTTTCTGATTTTGTTCATCGACTGATGACAACAGCCGGGAGGATTTTTGGTAATGCCAAGGCAGGTGTAGACTATGTGAAACAGCTTGTGTTTGAAAATGCCAATCCTGCAGTCTATGTCTAGAAAAAAAAGGCAGGGGAGCAGAAGAGATGGCTCAGAGGTCAAGAGTGCTGGCTGGTCTTACAGAGGGACTGGGTTCAATTTCCAACACCCCCATGGCAGTTCACTTCTATCAGTAATTCCAGTCCCATGGCACTGAATGCCCTCTTCTGGCCTCTGCGAATGGTGCACAGACATACATGCAGGCAAACACTCAAATTACAGAAGAAATCCTAGTACAACTATCTCAAGATCAGAAGCAGAGATAGAAGAATCATCTTGAAGCCTCAGGACAAGCTAGCCTGGAGTACACAGTGTGGCTGACCTAAGAGACCTGGCTTCAGTGAGGTGGAGAGTGAGAGCTGATGAGAATTGTTTTCTGACCTCACATGTGCACAAATAAGTACATAAAGTGAATTTGTTTGCACACTGTAGTAAAACAGAATTGTAGGTCCTAAAAGGAAAGTTGTGGTTTAGTTGTGTTGTATGATTTTCCATCTCCACAAAGAGAAGCACAGGAGCTGAGCGTGAGATATATGAACAGGTCACAAATCAAGCATCTGCTGATAATAAATTTAAGACAATTCTTTGGTATGTATACAGACTTACTACTTATTAAAGGCTAAAGCAAAGTTGCATACTGAAAAAATAAAAGAAAATGCCAATCCTGCCTGCGAGCAGCCATTAGAACCTACAGGAAGAACACAGACCTCACTGGGTACATCAGACTCTGCTCTGACATAGGGCCCTCCTACCAACTGGGCTTAGCTATGGCAGCTGCCATGCAAGGGCAATCAGTATGACACTTCTTGGCAAGTAGAGACAAAAAGGCCTGTTTTAAGTGTGGCAAGCCTGAACATTTTTCAAAAGATTTTAGGGCAGGAAACGAATCAACTATTGTTGCTTCCATTGCTTCCTACTTATCACAAATATAAGAGTACTAAGAGAGGGGAATCAAGGTTTTGGTTCCTCTGATGAGTACTGGGTGCAACCTATAGTTAAACAAAAACTCATGATGATAGGATGGCTTGATTCAAAGGCATTCCGAGGTTTGATACATGGGCCGATGTGGATGTGACTACTATAAAATGAAGTGATTGGCCCACCTCCTAGCCTCTGACCCCAACCTTGACAAATCTAAGGAGTATTGGCCAAAGTCAAAATTCATAACAAAGCTCTAAGGTGCTGAAGTAGAAAGATAAAGAAGGAAATACAGAAAATATACAACCATATGTCATCCTGGGCCTTCCCAGTAATCTCTGGGGCTGAGGTCTGTTATTCCAGCTGGGATTGATTATGTGCAGCCCCAGTGAAGTAATCATGGCTCAGATGATAAAAATCTGGGTTTTCCCCAGGTAATACCAAAAAGAATTTTACAACAGCCCTCCAGAAAGACCCATTAATCGGAACCTGGAATAGGCCAGACCCAGTGCTTATTATCTTGGAAAGAGGTTCTGTCTGCATATATTCGCAAACAACAGATGCGGCACACTGGCTGCCAGAGAGACTGATTAAATAGACAATAATAAAAGATCAAGAGAGGAGAAGTCCCTTGAAAACCTTGTTCCTTCTTTGTTGGAACATGAAGATTCTCTACACTCAGATGCTGCTACTGCCCTTCATATTTGTCTTCAAACTGGAACAGATCAGCTAGCATATGCCATATAACATGACTTGGAAAGACCTCAGTGCTAAAGGAGACATCAACCCTGCCCAAAGCCTCAAACTCATGCCCCATCAAAGAATCACTTTGGCCAAATATACCCAGTTCTGGGTAGGAGACCCTTTTCACTGAATGGAAAGGTGCAAAGTGTCACTGATTCCTAAGGGTTGAAGAATTTTTTATTTTGTGAGAAGATGGGAGGATATGGATTTCAGAGGAAATTAAGCTCATGCCAGAAATCATGTCTTTGATCCTCTATGGAATCTTTCCTAGGGCCCAATGTAGAGAATGTTTCAAGAGAATCACTTATCAAATGTGAGAAAAATGGGAGGTCTTCTTCCATACTGGAGCATCAGATTATGAGGAACTCAGGCATCCCCAGTGCTTCATAGTGTGACTTTCAGGGGTCCCAAATTGGAACCCCTGAATCATAAAACTATGACTTCCTGTGTATATCATCAAGGTTGTAGAGGATTTGATATGTTGGTCAAGGAACTCTCCTATTAGACCATAGTAGGAAAAAAGCTTGTTTAGTATACTGCGGAGGCAGCAGAAGGAACAGAAGTAACAGAAGAAGCATCCAAGTATGTCAATGATTTACAGGGTCTCCATTAAGTGGGTACATGACATTTTGCACATGATTTTCTGGTAGCCATTTTCCACTATGCACAGGAAGACAGTGCGTAATGTTCAATGTTCATTCTTGGGTGGTTTGAAAGTAATTTCTCACTATGGATATGGAAACATCTATGATACTGGCTTGAGGCTAATTTTGGTTGGACATGCCATGCTGCTGTTATGCTTGTCCATTATTTTGTTCCCATTTTTAATTCTTGAAGGAAATTTTCAAAATCAGGTTTGGACTGGGTACCCACTTCCTTTCTTGTGTTCCAGTCATTCCTCTCCATCCACTTCTGCTTAGATCTATTTCCTACTTTAAGTTAGGTGGAATTATTTGTTATGAATTTAAGTTTCTTCTGTATTCAAAATTATTCTAAATATTATTCTCTTCCCTCTTTCTGTATCATTCTCTCTCCCCCTCTACCCAGTTATAGTATCCCACCACCGTTTTTCCCATTTCCATGATTATAATACCTATGTCACACCTTCCCCTTCTCTAGAAATCCACCCCCAGTAAGGTCCTCTTTTACTTTCTTGTCATCTACATAGGTTATATGCTCATATCTAAAGATTTGGAAAGAGAGAACGCACACAATTTATCTGTCTGTACCTGGTTTACCTCACTCAGTATAGATTGTAATTCTATAAATTTACCTGAAATTTTTATTGTTTTATTTTTTATAGGTGAATAGAATCCCATTGTGAATGTGTACCACATATTCATATCTATCCATAACTTGAAGGGCAGTTAGGGTTGTTTCTATACTGCAAGTATTTCAAATTGGGCAACAATGAACATAACCATGAAGAATATGTAATGTACTTGGATGATATGATACATATACTAATACATGTTTGAGAATTATACTTATTGATTTTCATAGTGGCTGCACCAGCTTGCAAGCCCAACAATAGTGAATAAAGAATTTACTTTCCTGGAATCCTTGCTATTTTTTTCTTGATCTTGGTCATTCTGTCTGGGGTAAGATGAAATTTCAAAATAGTTTTGACTTGCATTTTCCTAATTGATAAGGATATTTGACAGATTTTAAGATATTTCTTAAATACTGTTATTTCTTCTTTTGAGAACTCTTTGATTAATCTATAGCTCATTTCTAGTTGAGTTATTTGGTTTCATAATTCTTTGTAGTGGTGGTTTGAATGGCCCACCCCATAGGCTCAAATATTTTTATACTTAGGCCCCAGTTGACCATTTGGGACAGATTAGCAGATATGGCTTTACAGTAAATCACTGGTGTTGGGCTTTGAAAGTAGAAATCCTTACACTGCTTCTGGTTTTCTATCTCTGCTTCATGCTGGTTTTTGAAGAAGTGGGATCTCAGCTTCCTCTTCCGGCCACCATGAGTGCTACTTGCTGCTATACCCTATAACCAGGGTATAAACAGTAAACTCAAACAAAGCTTTCCTTCTGTAATTTTCTTGAACACATTTTTTTTTCAGGGTAACAGAACAATAACTAATACATGTAGGGGGGTGGTTCTCAATATACTTGTGAACCCTGAAGTTCCTGTTACCTCGTTGTCTCTTGATTGATCAATAAAGATGCTAGTGGCTAATGAGCTGGGTGGAACAGGCATGGATATCAGTTTTCCTGCCAGCAGGATAAGAGGTGCAAAGGAGGAGAAGAAGACTTTGCAACGCTTAGGAGGGTAAAAGAGCTATCAGTCACGTGAGATCTTGGGCAGAGTGGCCATCAGTCCCTTCTTCAACTGGGCCTGGGGTAGCAGGCAGGATATTAGAAACATAATTAAGCTGAGAGCAGACTTAGGGGGCTGAACAAGGAGAAGGTAACTGAGCAACTAACATTGAGGGCAGATTTAGGATGCAGTACTGGAAGTAAAAATAAGGACATGATAGCTGAGAAAGGCTTAAAGGCCCAGGCCATTGAGAGAAAGCATTTCAAAAATAAGCTAACGTGTATGTGTCTTTCAGGCAGATCCAAAGGAATGTGGGCAGGCTTGGTAGTGTCATCCACTTAAAACAGGGAACCAAAACTACATGCTACAAATACAGTTGGTACTGGGATGGGTCTGTTGTGAAGAGCCTGATTATGGCTCTCTCTCTTTTTATAATGTGGAAGGCTTTTGTATTTTTAGAATGGTGAAACAGTAACACAAAGTTCATGGTAATAATCAGTCATTTTTATAATTGGATTTCAGGCCCACCGCATGAGACATAACAGATATCACCCACATCTAAAAATGTCAGTTAGGATCAAGATCCTGTTACTAGCTAGGCTAGGAGCTATTGGGGGAAAGCCTGCTATTATTATTCTGCTAATGAACATGAACATAGCAATAGCATAATTGCTAATGATATGTTGCCGTATAGATAGATGTGTGCCTAGATTAGCAATATCTGTTAAATAAGTAGCATATAGAAACACATTGATTGCAGTAGAGATTTAGGTACTTGTTTTCAGAACCCTTACCTATAAGAATTAATAATGACTTTTATATTCATAAGCTGACAGGTGACGGGATTATATAGATGTACTGTAGAGATGTGGTCTATCAACATTCTATCATGGATTTGGGAGGTGGTTACTATCTCCTATGCCTCTCTAAGATGCAATTGACAATGGCTGCTTGGAAAGGGGAAATAATTTCTTTTCAGTGATATAACCACTTACATAATGTTCATATAGAAGTAAAACTGCCACCCATGTTTATAAAAGTAACACTAATTAATCTCAATAGGTTTTTAAAAAGATATAAAAGGAGGAGGGGGCTCTAGGAAGAAGAGATAATTTAGTGGGAGAAAGAAGGTATCAAAGAGAGTAACAGGAGTAAAAATTACCAAAATATACTATATGAACATATGACATTGTAAAATAATTATAAAAGAGAAAATTAATTCTTCCCAAGTCCTGAATGAAAGAGTCAGAAATTATTACTAAAGAAAAACTTAAGTACGGATGACAAAGCATCCTCCTTGTACAGGATTTTGGACAGTGGGCACGGAGTTACTGGTGTGTATAGCTTTACTTGAAATATAGCCTTGCTGCAACTTCTGGGGTCTGTGTTCACAGTGCCTTACTCTTACATTTGCCTTACCTATGAGATTGTAATACACAGAGATTTAGTTCAGTTATAAATCCGAGATGATGTTTTGATGATGTTTTCATATCGAGATTCTTAATCACATCTGGAAACTCTAAAATTTTAGCTAATATTTACAGGTACAAATATTAAAATATCATACGCTAACAAGAATATAACTTACTAGCAAGACTTTTACATTTCACGGGTGACATCAACTTTAAACAGGTTTTTGGAACCCTCAAAGATGGCTGCATATCCTTTTTCTTTTTTCCACCTTTACATATTATCTGTACAAAAATTATTACTTAGCAAGAGAAATTTGCAGATGAGGGAATGACAAGGGCTTTCCTTGAGCTTGTTGTTTTACCAGATGCTGGTTCTTCTTAAGTTATATTTCTATACATACCATTTTATTCAAGAGCTATAACTAGTCCCAACCAGCCTCACAATAAATTTTCCTAACACAGTGACATAGAAATAGTTTTAAAATATTTGGGTATGGATATTGATGGTATAGAATAATGGAAGCAAGGACATAACTTTGACCACTGTTAAATTTGTTCTATAGGATAAAATAAAATCACACATTGGAGATGAAGAAACTTTCTAACATTTGTGTGGTGATTTGCTGAGACATGAACAAAAGTTCACCTGCATTAAATGAAGTCAACATCACAGATCTGCCTTCAGGAACCGTGAAATAACCCAAAGTCTTGGAGGTGTTAAAGTTACAGAATCTACCAAGCAAAATCTGCTCACCCATGTCTGAAATCTTCAGAGCTCATATGTTTCTCATAAGTAAATTCATGAGCAGAAAGCCAGCACATCCTGGGATCTTTGTGGTTTCTGTTTTCTATAAACATTATAGAAGGAACTGCTACCTCTGAGTGGGGATACCTAAATGCAGGAACAGTACAGTTGTTATTATGGAATAATTGATACAGGGCTGAGTAAGATAGGAATAAAATAATTCACACAAACAGACAATTGCTGCATTGATAGAAGTGAATACTTTGCTAAATTGTTGCTTGATACATAATAAAAGCATTTTTTAACTAAATTAAAGTTTCATTCAAATGAATCATAAATACAAGGAGTCGTTGCCAGTCAAATTTCAGACCTTGAGCCCAGTTCTAGAAAAGACTACTTTAATATATATATATATATATATATATATATATATATATATATATATATATATAATCTTTAATCTTGCTTCCAGGTTATTTCTCTCAAGTTATGCATGCTTTTAAAAGTATAAGGTCACTTTATCCTACTACAGGGACACTTTGTCAAACATGTTCATTGCTGATTTATTCATAAGGACCAAAAATTAGAAACAACTAAGATGACCACCAAGAAATGAATGGATAAATGTAGTCCTTTACTCAATTGAATATTACTCTACCATTTAAAAAATAAAATATGCAGGTAAATGGAAAAAATGAAAAAAAAAATCATCCTGAGTGAGATTACCCAGACTCAGAAAGACGAACGTTATATGCACTCACTTATATATGGATTCAGATGTTAGTAAATGAAAACCAAGCTACAAGCCATATAGCCACAGAGGTTATGCAGAAAGTAAGGGGCTAGGATTGAAGGATGTATCTTCTAAAGAAAAGAAAATGAAATATATAGTTTGGATCAACAGGGAGGTGACAAGGATGGAAAAGAAGGATCAAATAGGTAAGGGGTGGGAAGTGAGGAGAGAGAGACCCACCAAACGTGGAAGACAAAGCCCCCAACTGGACACCCTTTGCACCCAGATGAGGCGTCCAGTATTTGGGATTGTATTGATCTAATTTAATTGTTGACCAAAGTTGTCCCTTTGGAACCCTCAAACATCCCAAACTCTTACCAAAGCTCTTGGAGGCTCTTCACAAACTGACAGTAAGGCCCTATTGCTAAAGATATCTAGACAAAAACTTACAGAACACGGAGAAGTAGAGCGGATGCATAAATGGAGCCTTTTCCCCTATGTACCACCTCATAGTACTGAAAAACACTCTGGAAGATAAATACCAACCCAGCTACAAACCCTGTGATCTAGAATGGTGACCTGCCTACAAGATACACTGGTGTAATCATGATACAAACTTGTGGAAGTAGCCAACAAATATCCAATTTAAGTCGAGGTCCCTTCCTTGCAAAGGAACTCAAACACATCACTACTTGTGATCCTATGTACATCTGTGAACGATGTGTGTCTTTTTGGAAAATAGATTCTTTAGAGTTGGACAGAATTTCTGTCTCTTATGATCTTTCTGTGATTTCCCTCTTCTGTGATGCTCTGCCAGCCTTTTTGGACAGGGTATTTTATAGATGTCTCATTTAGGGCTGAACACTCCAAAGTCTCTTTATGCATGCTGCTCACTTGTGTATTTCTATTCTATTTGACATCTACTGTGAAGAAGCTGTATTGATGATGTTTCAGTGATGTACTATGGATATTAGAAGTCTTTCTAATACAATGTCAAGTTACTAGAATAATAGTAACAGATTATACCCTAAGTCATAGGATTTGTCTCGATACAGAGTTTTGACCTGGCAATGAAACCAGTTATGGGTTTCATCTCAATGAGCAGGCTTTAAAACTGAAATGAGAAAGTGATTAGATATCTCTATGATCTCTTTGATATTATTGCATCCGTGGGCATGTCTTGACAGGACGGACATTATTGTACCTCCCAGAGTTCCTAGCTAGGTAATACTGATGATGAGTTTCCTACCTTAATGTGTATAGCATTTTTCAGCACTATGAAAGTTAACAATTAAATATGAAGTTTCTAGGTTAGTAACCGCATGATTTAGCCATGTTTATAATATAATAATGTGAGAAAGTCCAAAATCTTTTATTGTCTGGGGAAGTCTCCAAACCTAGGGCCTACAACTGAAGAAGAAATAACCTTGTCTTTGTACTGGATTTTTGTGGTTGTTGTTGTTTTTCTTATTGTTGTTAGTATATAGTGTCTAGTATTGATATTATTTCACTGCTATACTGTAACTCCATATATGTGTATATACATATGTGTGTGTGGGGGGGGTATTAGGAGGCTTCTACAGTAGTAGGCTTCTATATGTGTTTTTTTAAAAACATTTAGTGTTAGTTATCACTCCCCATATTGGTTCCTCTACTGTGTACCCCCTTTCCTACTGCATTTAATTCTTCTTATACTATTGTTTCTCTTTCCTTTTTATATCACTACATTCTATCTTTCCTTTTTTCTCTCATGACTCCTTACTAATTTCATAACCTTTATAGGTAGTCAAATGAAACACACTTAATCAAAGAATCAATGCAAGCATACATGTAGAGAGAAAACATCTTGTCTTTATCTTATATCTGTCTACATATTTACTAGAGAATATTATTTTTCTTAACAAATGTGTAATATTTCATTATGTAAATATGTTATTTATCACTCATTAGTTGATGAACATCTAAGTTGTTTGCATTTCCTAGCTACTGTCAATTGATCTTTAATGAACATGGATGAGCAAGTATCTTTGTAGTAAGTTGTACAATTCTTTGAATATATATGACTAAGAGCAGTATAGCACTCCCCTATGATAGTTCTATTTCTGACTTTTTAAGAAATCACTACACTGATATTGATAATGTCTTCACAAGTATGCACTTTCATCACTAATGAATATATACTTTCTCAAATTCATGCAAGTTTGTTTTCAGTTTTTAAATCTTAGCTCTGCTGACTGGAATATGATAAAATCTCAATAAGTTTAACTAGCATTTCATTAATGGCTAAGGATATTGGACATTATCCATTTGAGGCCTGATCCTTTCTAAAGGGAATGGGATGAGGAATAGATCTGAAAAGGAAGAGTTGAGGTTGGAACTGGAATGAGTGGAGAGGGGGAAACTGTATTATATAAGAGAAAAATAAACAAAAATATCTCTGCTATTTGTATTTCATCTATTGAGAAACTTCTGGGTGGTTCCATCTCTTATTTTTATTTATTTTTTTGTTTTACTTATGTTCTCTTTTTTGTTTGTTTTTTTGTTTTGTTTTTTGTTCATGTGTTCTAGATATTAATTCTCTTTCAATGTACAGATAGTAAAGTTATTTTCCCATTCTGTAGACTGCCTCTTCACTTGAATGGTGGTATCCTTTGCAGTAAGAGACATTTTAGTTTCATGTGTACCTTTTAATAATTGTTGATATTACACATGGGACCTGAAAGTCAGTTCTGGTGCCTTTATGCTAAATACATTCCAAACTTTCTTATATATCAGATTCAGAGTATCAGGTCTTATACTTAGAACCATTCACCATATGAAGTTCATTTCTGTGCATGATAGGAGAAGAAAGTGTCTAGTTTCAAACTTTACATATACCAATCCAGTTTGGCCAGCAATGTTTGTTGGAGAGGATCTCATTTCTTCACTGTGTATTTATTATGCTTTTATAAAAAAAATTAGGTGGCCTTAGGTTCGTGGACTAGTATCAGGGTTCTCAATCCAGTATGATCACTCTCTTTTTTTTTAATGCCAGCATCATGCAGTTTTTATTGCTATATCTCCATAGAAGGACTTAAAATTAATAATGATGATACTTCCCAGAGTATTTTTACTGTTCAGTATAATTTTGGATATTCTGAGTTGCTTCTATTTCCATAAGAAGCTTTAGGAAATTTTTTCAATCTCCATGGAAATTACATTGCAATTTTAATAAGGTTTGCATTAGATTCCTAAATTGATTTTAGTAGTGTAGCTCTTCTCACAATCTTAATCCTACTGCTCCATGAGGATAAGAAAGAAGTCTTTCCATTTTGTGGTATCTCCTTCAATATTTTTATAATATTCTCCCTTCATTAGTTACACTCAAAGATATTTTTGAGGTTAACATGAATAGGATTTCCTCCCATAATTTCTTTTTGAGTATGCATGTCATCTGTATATAAGGAGGCTACTTTTATTGTGGATTAGTTTTTTATCCTGATTTGTTAGTGGATATGTTTATCTGTGGTGACTATTTAGTTGTAAATTCTGTAGGAAATTTTGTGAATAGAATGACATCATCTACAAATAGGGATATTTCAACTTCTTCTTTTCATATCTTTATCCCTCTTATCCCTTTTCTTGTGTCATATTTTTTTAGCTATAATTCAAGCAAAGTATTAAACAGGAATAGAGAAAATGGACATCCTTGTCTTTTCCCAAATATTAGTGGAAGTGATTCAATTGTTGCCACTTTGTATTATATTGGCTGTGAGCTTATTATATGCTACCATAATTATGTGGAGATATAGTACCCTTATTTCTAGGTAATCCATGAGTCTTATCATAGAAGATATTGGAATTTATCTGCAGACATTTTTGCATATAATGAGATTATTATGTTATTACTGTCCCCAAGACTGCTTTTATAGTGGAATAGAGTTATCCATCTCTACACCTGTGGGATGATCATGTAGTTTTTTTTCTTTGAGTTTTTTATATAGTAGTTTATGTTGATGGATATCCATTATTGAACCATACTTGCATCCCTGAGATGAAGCCTACTTGGTCATGGTGAATGATCATTTTGATGTGTTCTTGGATTCGGTTTGCAAGAATTTTATTGAGTAATTTTGCATAGATATTCATAAGGGAAATTGGTCTGAAGTTCTCTTTATTTGTTGGGTCTTTGTGTGGTTTAGGTATCAGCAAAATTGTGCCTTCATAGAACAAATTAGGTAGTGCTCCTTCTGTTTCTATTTTGTGGAATTGTTTGAAGATTATTGTTATTAGATCTTCTTTCTGGTCCTGTGCTATTTTTGGTTGGGAAACATTTAATGACTACTTATATTTCCTTCAGAGTTATGGGTCTATTTAGATGGTTTATCTGATCCTGATATAACTTTGGTACCTGGTATCTGTGTAGAAAATTACTGATTTCATCAGGAATTTTCAGTTTTGTTGAGTATAGAATTTTGTAGTAGGATCTGATGATATTTTAATTTCTTCAGTTTCTATTGTTTATATCTACCTGTTCATTTCTTATTTGGTTAATATGTATACTGTCTCTGTGCCCTCTGGTTAGTCTGGCTAAGAGTTTATCTACCTTTTTTTTTTTCCTCAAAGAACCAGCTCCTGATTTTGTTGATTCTTTGTACAGTTCTCTTTGTTTCTACTTAGTTGATTTCAGCCATGAGTTTGAATATTTCCTGCTGTCTATTCCTCTTTGATGTATTTGCTTCTTTTTGTCCTAGAGTTTTCAGATGTGCTGTTAAGCTGCTAATATATGCTCTCTCTAGTTTCTTTATTTAGGCACTCAGAGCTATCAGTTTTCCTCTTAGCACTGCTTACATTATTTTTCATAAGTTTGGGAATGTCATGCCTTCATTTTTGTTAAATTCCAGAAAGTCTTTAAGTTCTTTCCTTATTTCTTCCCTGACCAAGTTATAATTGAATGGAAAGTTGTTCAGCTTCCATGTGTAAGTGGGCTTTCTGTTGTTTTTCTTGTTATTGAAAAACAGCCATAGTTCATGGTGATCTGATAGGTTGCAATATTCTTGTATCTCTTGAGGGTTGTTTTGTGACAATATGGTCAGTTTTGGAGAAAGTACCATGATGTGCTGAGAAAAAGGTATATTCTTTTGTTTTAGTTTGAAATGTTCTCTATATATCTATTAAATCCACTTGGTCCATAACTTCTATTAGTTTCACTGTGTCCCTATTTAGTTTCTGTTTCCATGATCTGTCTATTGATGAGAATTGGGTGTTGCCGTCTCCCACTATTATTGTGTGACGTTCAATGTGTTCTTTGAGCTTTAGTAAAGTTTCTTTGATGGATGTGGATACACTTGCATTTGTGGGATCAATGTTCAGAATTGAGAGTTCATCTTGGTAGATATTTCCTTTGATGAGTAAGTATTAAGTGAACTTCTCATCTTCTTTTTTTGATAACTTTTAGCTGGAAGTTGATGTTATTCAACATTAGAATGGCTACTCCAGCTTGTTTCTTAGAACCATTTGCTTGAATTTTTTTCCGGTCTTTTACACTAAGGTAGTGTCTGTCTTTGTTACTTAGATGTGTTTCAGCAAACTACTGAGTCCTGTAACATATCCAGTGTGTTAGTCTATGTCTTTTTATTGGAGAATTGAATCCATTGATGTTAAAAGATATTAAGTGCCAGTGATTGCTGCTTCCTGTTATTTTTGATGTTAGAGGTAGAATTATGTTTGTGCTGCTATCTTCTTTTGGGTTTGTTGTAAGAAGATGTTTCTTGCTTTTTCTTGGGTGTAGTTTCTCTCCTTGTGTTGGAGTTTTCCATCTATTATTCTCTGTAGGGCTGGATTTGTAGAAATATATTGATTAAACTTGGTTTTGTCATGGAATATCTTGGTTTCTCCCTTTATGGTAATTGAGAGTTTTTCTAGGTATAGTACCCTGGACTGACATTTTTGTTCTCTAAGAATCTGTGTGACATCTGTTCATGATCTTCTGGTTTTTGGTGTCAATGTTGAGAAGTCTTGTGTTATTATGATGTCTGCCTTTATATGTTACTTGACCTTTTCCCCTTACATCTTTTTGTGGAGCAGTGGGCACTTCTGACAGCCAGAGTCCAGTAAAGCAGCAACCTGCAAACCCCGGAGACCCACTGAGCAAAGTAAATTTGTTCACAAGGGATGGTAGAAGTTCAGTGATAGCTCCTGAGACCAATGGCTCAGATTTCAGCCCAGACCCCTCACAACTGCCCATGCAGAAGATGTGTGTTCCATCAGGCAGACAATACCTCAAGCTCCCAGCATTCTAGCTGGACCTTATACCCAGTCATCTGACCACAAGCCATAATGCCACGCTGTATAAAATAAAAGGGGCAGTTTGCCCCCTCCTCACTCTCTTGTTCTCTTACTTCCTCTCTTACTCTTGTTCTCTTGCTCCCTCACTCTATTACTCCTCTCATTACTTCATCTCTCTTACTTCCTCTCACTCTCTTGTTCTCTTACTTTTCTCCACTCTTTCTCTTATTCTTGTTCTTTTGCTCTTATCTCACTCTCTCTCTTACTCTTACTCTCTCTTGCTCTTTGTTCCTCTCTCTCCTCTCTTTGTTCTCTTCTCTTGCTTTCTTCCTTTCCTTTCTATCTCCCTCCTTCCTCTCCTTTCCTTCTTTCTACTCAACCAGCATATTCTATCCTTCCTAAAATAAAATAACTCATTCATACATTGCCTCCCTTTTAACTAAGGTGCCGTGCAGCAACAGGTCAGCTCTGGGAGAGAGAGACCCAGGCCTGAGCAGCAGCTCCTCTGCCTCCAGAGGGAGAGAGAGAGAGAGAGAGAGAGAGAGAGAGAGAGAGAGAGAGAGAGAGAGAGAGAGAGAGAAGGACAGAGGGAGAAGGAGAGAGAGCCACAGGAGGGCCACTAGCAGCAGACCCCCTGCTTATGGAACATCTTTTAATATTCTTTCTTTGTTCTGTGCATTTGGAGCTTTGATTATTATGTGATGGGAGGAATTTCTTTTCTGGTCCAATGTATTTGGGGTTCTCAAGGCTTCTTGTACATTTATGGGCATCTCTTTCTTTAGGCTCTTTGAGTTGGGAATCTTTACTCTCTTCTCTATCTATTATTCTTAGGTTTGGCCTTTTCATTGTGTCCTTGATTTACTGAATGTTTTGTGTTAGGAGCTTTTTGCATTTTGCATTTTCTTTGACTATTGTGTCAATGTTTTCTATGTTATCTCCTACACCTGAGAGTCTTTCTTCTATCTCTTGTATTCTGTTGGAGATACTTGCATCTATGACTCCTGATCTCTTTCCTAGGTTTTCTATCACCAGAAGTGACTCCCTTTGGGATTTCTTTATTGTTTCTATTTCCATTTTTAGATACTGGATGGTTTTGTTTAATTTTGTCACCAGTTTTGCTGTGTTTTCCTGTATTTCTTTAAGGAATTTATATGTTTCCTCTTTAAGAGCTTCTACCTGTTTACCTGTGTTTTCCAGTATTTCTTTTTGTTTGTTTTGTTTTGCTTTTTGTATTTTTT
This sequence comes from Mastomys coucha, assembly GCF_008632895.1. Lineage (NCBI taxonomy): Eukaryota > Metazoa > Chordata > Mammalia > Rodentia > Muridae > Mastomys > Mastomys coucha. The sequence goes on along the minus strand of NW_022196894.1, from coordinate 24,809,042 downwards.
TCTCAGCTTTCTTTAACTTACAATGATATATTTTTTAAAAATTTTAATTAGGTATTTTATTTATTTATATTTCAAATGTTATACACTTTCCTGGTTTCCCCTAACTGAAAACCCTCTATCCAATCCCCCTTGCCCCAGTTTCTATGTGGGTCTTCCCCCACTAACCCACCCACTACTGACTCCCCATACTGGCATTCTTCTATAATGGGGCATCAAGGCTTCACAGGATCAAGGGCTTCTCTTCTCATTGATGTCTAACAAGGCCAGCTTCTCCTACATATGCAGCTGGAGCCATGTTTTACTCCATGTGCACTCTTTGGTTGGTGGTTTATTCCCTGGAAGCTCTTGGGGTGTCCAGTTGGTTGATATTTTTTTCCTCCTATGGGGTTGCAAACCCCCTCACTTCCTTCAGTCCTTTCTCTCACTCTATTCTTTCACTATTGCGGAGCCTGAGTTCAGTCCAATGGCTGGCTGTGAGCATCCACCTGTGTATTTGTCAGGTTCTGACAGTGCCTCTCAGGAGACAGCTATATTAGGCTCCTGTCAGCAAGCAGTTCTTTGTATCCACAATAGGATCTGGGTTTGTTAACTGTACATGATATGGATCTCCAGGTGGGGCAGTCTCTGAGTGGGCTTTCTTTCAGTCTCTGCTCCACACTTTGTCTCTGTATATCTTTCTGTGGGTTTTCACCACTTCTAAGAAGGACCAAAGTATCCACACTTTGGTCTTCCTGTATTTCTTTAAGGGAGTTTTTTATGTAATTCTTAAAGTCCTCTATCATCATCATGAAATGTGATTTTAGTTCAGAATTTTGCTTTTCAAGTGTGTTGGGGTATCCAGGACTTGCTGTAGTAGGAGAACTGGGTTCTTATAATGTCAAGTAGCCTTGTTTTCTGTTGCTTATGTTCTTGTGCTTACCTCCTGTGATCTGGTACTCCTAGGTTCCTGGACCCTGTGATCCCTGTGTGGGTCCTTCTTGGGCCAGGTATTGGGGCAATAGTGGTGTTCTCATCTCTGAGTTTTGGTATATCAGCACTCATGGGGGACAAGCTATCTCTGGGCATGGTGGCATTGGGCTGCACAGAACTGTGGCACAAGGTCAGTTCTAGGGCCAAGCCTATATTTTCTAATCAAATTTGTAAACCTGCTTTTGTTAAATAGGGAATTCAGATCATTATGATTCAGAATTGGTGCTCAATAGTGTTTATTAATTGTGATGATGGTATTTTCTTAGATTCTTTTAAAAACCTCTTCTAGAATTGTTTATTTATTCCCTCTTCCTTCTTGGGTGTGTTTAACCTCTTCAGACTAAAAAAAAAAATTCTTTTGGTGTCTTGTAGAATGGTCTTAGCAGAAATAAGTATCTTAAATCCGTTTCTTTTTACTTTTCATGGAAAAGATTTCTCTCCCCTTTAATTATGACTCCTAGTCTTCTGGGTACAATAGTATACCTTAACATTTGTGGGCTTTAAAAAGCTGTTGAAGATATTTATTTCTGCTCAGCCCATTCTACAAGACACCAAAAGAATTTTTGGACTGGAACTAAATATATTCTCTTGGCTCTCAGTATTCTGACTTGTCTAGACTATGCCTTCATTTTTTAGTGGTATCAATTCCTTATGATAAACCCCCAGTAAATGCATGTTTTTGCTTTTTGTGATGTGTGAAGTTCTAAACCCAGCTGAATTATCAAGGATATTGAAGCATTTCAGCTGATTATTTTTTGTTAATATCTCCCCTGATCTAAATGGTACTCCCTTTGGCAAAATGATACATTTCATCATTAAACATACTGCAGTATTTTCCTCACACTGTTTCTGTTATAATGGAATAAACAGATACATCTTCATTTATGGAAATAGAATTTGTCTTCTCATTTGAACATCTTTAAAAACCCTTCCTTTTATGGACTGCTTTAACACATCCATTTTCCCTTTAATAATTACTGATCTTGTTATACATCATCATCTGCTGTTGTTATAACTTCTTTGAACCAGTGGGAAGCAAGCTAATTTGAAGTAGTCACAAGTGTAACAATGACTACACAGAGATTTTGAATGTTTACTGTAATATTACTTGTGAGAAAGAAACTATTATTAGCCCTTTACACATGAAGAATCCAAGATCTACATATATTAAGGTTGTTTCTTTAGAGCAAACAGAGTGTAACAAAACCAATACTCAGACAGTTTACTTAATACAGTCTTCCTAAATCCACCACTATTTGGTGTAGGCTTTCATAAATGTTGGTTTCATGAGCTTTAGAAGAAAAGATTAATTTTCAGAAATTAAATTTAAATCCACTAAACATTCAAAGAATATTATTATATTATGATTGATTATTAAAACTACAAGAACCATGGGATTGATGCAAATTGTTATTTGTTTCTTGGGAAAGTACTAATAGTCTATGGCTAAAGGCCAATTGGTTCAGAAAATTTTATCTTACTTAAAAATATTTATTTAGATTTTATTGATTTGAATATTTGTTTATTTAGAGTCAGGTTCTTTAGTATTATGCAAATACTCTACCATTAAGACCAAATCATATAAATTTAAATTTTCATTCTAGTATGTTGCAGCATTTTCTCTGACCAATCACATTAGGGCAGAGACAGGCCTGTGATTGGACAGGAATATAGAGGTGCGGCTAGAGTTGGAGGAGGAGAAAGGTCAGAAAGGAGGAGAAGGATCTTCAACATGGTGTCAGAGGATGAGGATGAGTCAGACCCCACGTGGTTATAACCAGGCTAAGGTTTTTACAAGGATAGATTAATTGGGTTGAAATATTGTCTTTATTATTGGTTCTGAAATTATTGTATTGGCATCTTATAAATTGTGATCTTATTTATTATATATAAACCTGATTGGATATTAAAGCCTCAAGAGTCAGGCATTACCTACCGGATACTAGGAACTAGCTAGATGAATGATTGTGGGAGTGTGTAAATCGTTGCATGTGAGTGAGATGTTGCTGCTATCTGGGAGGAAATAGCAAATGCCTGCAGGGACTTAGTGTTGAGGCTGAACAGCACTGGCATTAGAATGTGTTCCAGTGGGAAAGGGAGCTTTCTGGGTAGATTCATTTTTTATTAATTCCTGCAACACTAGTATGATAGCAGTCTTGAATTTCCATAGCAGAGCCACACGCTTCTGTTAGAATCTGGGGACGAAATGGAAATGCAAACTCTCAATTGGAGAGCACTTACATGCTAGGCACTTGTCTGTTCATACTGCTTTAGAAAATACCTGATACTTATATTTATTCTTATATTTATAAAGTGTTAATATTTATTCCTCACATTTATCAAGGTTGAATGTTCAAAATTAAGTCCTCAAGGGATTCAATGTCTGGTGTTCACTTTTTTGCGGCTCCTTTTCATGGTAAAAGAGGAATTCCACATCTTTCAATGTCAGGACAAAAGGAATAACATTGCCTTTAACCTTTTTAAATGGTCAGTAATACTATTCACTACAACAAGCCTAAGGCCTTAATCACATCCTAAGCCCTTAGTTAAAACACTTAACTAAGGAAACACAGCATCTTAAATGTTGACCCTTATCATTATCTTCATTTCAGAGATGTAGTGAACAAGTCACAGAAACATTAACCGACCTTCCTATGCAAAAGAAATAAGGAAGACCCTGTACTTCCCCCTAGAGGTGTTGCAGGTATGGCTGCTAGGTCAACTGTGTGACTGTAGGTGGTAGAGAGGGGAAAGGCTATGTCTATGCTCAGTGTTCTGACCTGTGCTTATCTGAGTAGTAGCCTAACACTCCTTGAAAACAGCTACTACTAGCCTGGCACCATGTAGGCCTGGGCAAGCTCCCAGAGCAGGGAGCAAGCTGGCGAGTAGGTAAACCCCTGCCTAGAACTGCAGGCCATACGTATGAGTACAAGACAGATGATTCTCACAGGTGTCACTCAGGTATTCCCAGGCAAGAAGCAAGCAAACCAATGCCATGGGCCTTGTACAGGAAGATAGCTTGATACCACCACCAGTCTGGTGTCCTGCAGGCCTAGTTATGGAGGTGGAGAGGCAAACCATGTATGAGGACACTTCCTAATAACATAATGCATAAGTAGGGCACAGCAATTCTGAGTCCATTCCTAAGACGACCCTGGACACTCAGAGACCCAGGCAAGGAAATGATGGAAAAATGGAAGAGCCAGAGAAAAAGAAGTATGATGTTATGATGATGAAGGATAGAAAGGAGGCTTCAGAGTAGTGAGAAAGAAATGGGTGTGTGTAGCCAGTGATGCCATGTGAGACCATGGCAACACAGTAGAGCTATACCAGGACAGGAGAGGTGCAGGTGAGCTGGCCCTGAGGGTGTGAGCATAGGAGAGGACGGAGAAAGGAGAAATTGGAAACGAGAGAATATAAAGCTAAGGAAGGATGCATTGCTCTGAGATCCATCACCAGTGAGCAAAGTTCTAGGACTCTTCATCCATCTGTCTATGAGTAACATTCAACACACACTCAGATAGAGTCATTAACAGTAAGGTATTCACGAGATGTATATTCAGGTCTAGCTTCTATAAAAGATCAACATTTTAAAAGTCCTGCAATTGGAATCCTGCATATTAGCCTCCTTTTGCTATAGGCTCATGTGTCCCAAGAGTTACAGTTGCCTCAGTCGCATTTCATATTAGTACAATATTTTATCTGTCCTTCACTTGGGCCTGCAGATGCCTGACTGGTGAGTTCATTGGAATAAAAGTGATTGACATCGGTCTTCATATTGTTCCTTCTCTTTCGCAGCTTTATTCTCTGGGTCATTTGTGAAACGTGTTTTCCTGTTAACATAGTTAACAACTCAGATATTCCGGTCTCTCTTTTGTTTGAGGTTGGAGAAATTACCAGACACATCATGAGAAATGCCAGAACACAAGGGAGGAGAAGGAGGTACCCCTAATTTCCTGGAAGATATCTACCATTTCCCAAAAATTATCTGAATAGCTTTCCTTTCTATTAGCCATTTCCCCTCATTGTTTCTACACTGTGCCTGTGAGTCCTCAACTCCCTAGAAATGAGTTGGTGAATGTAAGCATCATGTCCATTCTTTCTTCTGCGGTACTCACTGAGTCTCTTTTTATTTCAAATCTGTCTCTTGGGAATTGTCTTCTCTTGACTGGGATTGAGTAATTGCATGTTTAAATTCAAGAAATGTAACTATAAAATCAAGTATAATACAAAGTATTTGTCTAGCTGTAGGTTGTGAGTTCAGGAAATTTTATCTCAAAGTTTGTGATTTACTAAGAATAATTGCTCAGGAAACATTTATTGATATTTTAGTGATTTTTATTTTGGATTCTATGAAGAGCCAAAAGAAAAGAATGATTCACAATGGTTTGAATTGTTTTTCAGTATGCCTAACTGAAAATACAAATATACTTTTAAATACAAAATAAAAAGCAAATTAAGTATTTGGGTGTTTTCTTTCTAAAGTTTCTTAGGAAACCATGGAGTATTTGCAGAAGATCCATTGCCAGGTTTGGGAAGGCAGACATTGTATAACTGTGGTTTAAATGCTTTTATGACTGCAATGCATTTTTGGCTTGCTTGTTAGAGGTGGGATACACAGAAATGCTTTTTGCTAAATGCTAGAGGAGTAAATTAATCCCCTCTCCTACTTATTGCAGAAGACACCATCTAACACTTGTATTCGTCTTGCCTTCCATGTGGCTTCAGCCATTCAGCTGGGTCTTTGGAGACTTTCTTTTTGCTTATTTTAAGCTTTGTCTTCATTTTGTTTTATCATGAAATTCCTTGGCATAGTGAATGCTAAGAATAAAAACCATGGATTTTACCCTCAAAGCTAAACTTTCCCTGAACTACCCCCTCCCACACTTTTTTAAACATCACCAATTGCATTCACCCTTATTTGAATAGAAATTTCTTACCCCCTACACAGCCCCTGGCAGTGAATACCTCTGCCTACCTCAGCTTTTGAGACTCACATTCATTTCAAATCAGTCTTTCGGAAAAAATAAACATAGACTCTAACTACAGAGACAGCCGAGGGGCTCCAGTATACTTATTCAAGTGCTATCTATTCTTCCTCTGGCTTCCATTATAATCTAAGTACCCCGGGTGAGTGAGCAAAGGTAGAGCCTAGCAAACGTGCAAGGAACGGTGAAGGTTCCCAGGATGAAGGAAGGATTCTCATGCTTCCCTTGTCTCTCAGAACTCAAGCCGCCTGCACAGGCATCAATATGCTGCCGGCAAACCCTTACACATTGTCTTACTCTTGCCCGGTCTTTATAATTCTACTTTCTTGAGTATTAATTAGCAAATGAGCCAATCCAAAAACACTTAAATGTTGGCTATTTACAAACTCTTTCCTGTTTTGGAAAGAAAGGGGGTCGATTAAATTACTTAAAAATGTGTGGGGTTGCCAACACACTAGACTCATAATTTCTATTCAGTAAAGAAAAGAGGAAAACGGTTTCGATATCCCCTTCTCCATATGCACCACTTGCTTCGTACTTTCTCTCTGCTTTGTCTGGAATTATTAAAAAAGGAAAGAATTTTCATGGAAAAGTTATTATTGTAGAGCGCTGACTATTGCATTAATTTTCCCCTTCCCCCTCCGTTCTTTTGCTTGGCAGGAATGTTGGACTTTACTCAGGACCTGCTTAGTGAGCTTGTGGATGGATGGGATTAGTATAATCTCCTCTCACAAGCCTCTTAGCAAGCAGGGAGAGGTGGGGTGGGTGAGGAGCAGTGCTAAAGTGAAGGAGGGCAAGGACTAGGGAAGAAAGGTTACTCATGTACAATGCCAAGTTTATTTTGTCTTAAAACTAAATTTGAATGGTGTGAAGCGAGAGAGGGAAAGGAGATGCCAGGCACAGTGGTGAATAAGGGTATTGAATTGGGATGGGTGGTGATGATCTCTTCATGATTTCATTGTGTTTGGAGTGCCTCCAAGCTGTGGACATGGTACACAAATGAGGAAAAGCAGAGAGAGATGATTAGCATTCACCAGAAAAGGACAGTATCTTCTTTTAGACATCGTTCTTGGTGAACATGGATTTTCTAGTTGGTGATAATTGTAGGATTTTAATAAGAGAATTTCGGACTGTTCCTTCACCCTCCACCAGTATTTTTTTAGGATTTGTAATATAATGGATTAGATAAATTTCATGACACAATGTTTATACAATTGTCTCTTTCATAATTCCGTGGAGAAATAGAACCTCATGGAGCTTTCTTTGATTTATCTGGACATACATGAGCCAAACTTGGTTGATATATAAAAACATCACATTCACTAAATTATACATAAAGCATAGCCTGTGTCCCCTCCTATGTCAAGTAATGGATTATCAAAAGTTACTGATAAATGGATTATGCTTCTTCTCATACTTTTATGGAATTTCGGGATAATTAAAAATATTTTCCCTTGTATTTTTTCAATTTGAATCTGAATAAGACAATGTACAGTCATGTGTCACTTACTGATAGGGATATGATCTATTAGATATGTTGCAGGGCATTTATTTGTAGTGAGGACCTTCATGGCATGTGTTCACTACCTAACTGGATATCTATAGACAAAGCTATAAAAATACACTTAAAACAAATTTAGCAGTCACCTTAGGAAGACTAAATTAACAAAAAAGGCAAACTAGTTTAGAGGACCTTTTTTGTAATCAAGGGGTATGATAAACACAAGATGCATTAGTCTGGAGTTAATGTCATATGCTCTAAAGTGATTTTTTCCCCTAAGTACAATAAGCATTAGAAACACAATATGGTGTTTCATTCATATATAAATAAAAAAATAGGAAATGGACAGAATTGTAAACCCAAGCTCAGAAAGACAAATATCACATGTACTCTCCTATATGAAGATCCCAGCTTCTAATTTTTACATATGTGTGCTTATGTGGGAGTAAGTATAAGGACCAGGGAGATATCAAATTCCTTACAATGGTAACAAGCTGTTACAATACTGATATATATATATATATATATATATATATATATATATTCATTATGCATTACTATTTGCCTTTATTAAAAAGTTGAAATTAGCTAACAAAATTATGTACTGGCACTCACACACTTAGTTCAGTTCATCCTGCCTTAGTTTCTTACTTTCTTTTTTTTTTTTTT